>NW_004798370.1:127888-128972 GCF_000002075.1 Aplysia californica
TGTGTATGTGTGTGTGTGCTCGTGTGTGCGCATGTGAGTGTAGGTGTCTGTGTGTGTGTGTGTGTGTGATGTCCTTGGTTTTGGGAAAGGGGGGAGGGGTGCTTTCTTTTAGAACGGGAGAAGGGCTGTTTTTCTGTCAACATTTCCATTTGAAATATATTTTGGGTGATGGAGGGGAGGAAATTTCCATATATCAAACTACCTCAGTCAACGCCCTTGGTTCGGATTCCTATCTACGAATGCACAAGCATTTTCAGGTTCAAAATTGGAAATAATTTAACAAATTACTAGACTGTTAAATTTTATTCATTCGTCATTGAACACAGCCGATAACCTGCCCTGGTGCGAGATTACAACAGAGAAATGTCCTGAAAGTGTAGACAGAGGTCAAAACAAGACTTCGATAGTCTAGTGGTTAGGCTACGGGACTCGTAATCGAGATATCGCCTGCGGGTTTGGGGGTTCGAAGCTCAGCTCGATGTGACGTTGTGTCCTTGGGAAAGACACTTTACACACACACACACACACACACACACACACACACACACACACACACACACATACACACACACACACACTCACACACAAATCCTATTCAGAAAAAAAAAATTCAAACGAGGTATAGGTAAACTGAATCCAAAGAAAGCTATTTGGGAACCTGCACAATGAAGGTTTTTGTTTTGGCTTTTTTGAGCATCCGAGAGAAGACATGAATTGAGAATTATACTCGCCGATGTCTGTTTGAGATGAGACCTCGCTACCTCAGAATTACAATTACAAAGTTCTATCTGCTCAGTACCTTGTTTTGAGAGATTTGGAGTAAAAATATTTTTGATTTCACAATAATAATATGTCAAGCTTCTCACGAATGCAATTCTTTCAATATATTGATAACGACTCCGAATAATCTTATGATTTTGATAGACAACATAGAGCATGGCGTGCTTTCTGGCCTTGTGGACGTAGCATCTCAAAATAGCCAAAACTGTCCCATAGAACTTTGTAATTCTGAGAAAGCGATCTGGCAATTTATGATGATGATGATGATGATGATGATGATGATGATGATGATGATGATGATGAT
>NW_004798370.1:129413-133102 GCF_000002075.1 Aplysia californica
GGGGGGGGTCTTGGAGTCTTTAGTCTAAATATGAAGGAATAAAGATAGAGATTTGTAACTTGGCAAACATACTTTCATTTCTCTACATAGTCACTATGCAGAGTAACACATTTCTGCCACTTCTCTTTGACCTTCAAAAGTCCTTGAGAATAAAAAGACCCATCATGGGCCCCTCACCAGTCTTCCACAGCTTCAATGGCGTAATCATTGTCATGGAAACGACGTCTTTTCAGTGATTTTTTAGGAAACAGAGAAAAGTCTGAAGGGGCTAGGTCTGGTGAATAAGCTGGGTGTGGCAGGATTTCAAAGCCGCACTGTTCTGCTGTCTGGACAGTTTGCTGTGCCCTGTGCGCAGGGGCGTTGACATGCAGTAGGAGGATCCCATTACAGAGTTTTCCTCGCCTTTTTCTCACTAATTCGGACAGCAATTTTATCAGCAAACCTGAATTCGGAATAGCAGTCCTCTGTGACTGTTTTTTCACTTCCCAGGTAGTCATGTTATGATGATACCTTCACAATCCCAGAAACACGACAGCATGACCTTTCCACTTGACGGTGTTACCTTTGTCTTCTTTGGTGAGGGAGAAGAAGGATTTTTCCATTGCACGGAGGACATTTTTTGTTTTGGATCAAAATGATAAATCAATGTTTCATCCATATTCACCACGTTTTTAAAGAAATCTGTGTCATTGGAGTCAATTCGAAGGAGGGTTTTGCAGGACTCAACTCTCTTCGTCTTTTGCTCACTTGTCAAAAGGCGGGGTACCCACAGTGCAGACACTTTATTCATGTTAAGATGGTTATGAGAATCGGTTCAATTGACCCTACATTGAATCCCGTTTCACTTGAGAGCTGTTTAACCGCTATACGTTGGTCTTGTAAAACCA
Organism: Aplysia californica; assembly: GCF_000002075.1. Lineage (NCBI taxonomy): Eukaryota > Metazoa > Mollusca > Gastropoda > Aplysiida > Aplysiidae > Aplysia > Aplysia californica. The sequence goes on from NW_004798370.1 coordinate 130,301, forward strand.
GTTTCTTCACTATGGATACATTCTCTTCAGTTACCACAAAGGATGGGTGCACTTTACGATCTTCATCAATCACCGACATGAATCCAGCCTTAAACTTGGACCATTTCCTGAAAAAAGTCTGAATGGGATTATCCTTGCTAGTGTAAAAACTTGATAACAGCAGTACTCAACAGGCTTCATGGCACAACTTCAGAAAAGAAAAACAACTTTCTTGAGCATGGTTTCATTGAACACGTTGACTAGTGCCTTATTATTGTCGGATTTCCCCGATAATTTGCATGGTGTGTTCCAAAGAAAAGTGGTCTAATTGCTGGTGAAATGTCATTACTCTACCACGATTCCTTCATAGCCAGACCAAAGACTTATTGAACCCCCCTCGTATCTTGAATATACGAGGCGTAAGTCTACATATTTTGCGATTGAAAAAGGTCAGGTCTCAAGGTTTTAGTGATGAAATTAGCCAGAAAACGGCCGCCAAAGTTTGGTAACTTCAATAGCTAAAGAGTCCTTGAAAACTGAAAAATGACATATTTTATGCCTTTAATCAACATTTTTTTCAGCAAAGTTCGCATGGAAAGGTATTTTTATGTAAGTTTAAAAGGGGTTGAGCCAAAAAATAAAAAATCGATTAAAATTTCCAAACTGGCACAAAAAAAACTAATGCTTCTTGCTCAGATTTCGTTATTTTGACGAGCGTCTGATGTCCCCACACTGCCTCTCTACTGCTATACTTGATTTTTAAAAGGTCCCACACGAGAATCGAACTCACGCCTAACTGCTACAACACAGACGCCTGTGCAGAATGCAAATGCGAATTTCAACACAGCAACAATGAAATTATTTAAATAACACTATCCATACATCGTGTTTTACTATCATATCCATACGACGTGGGGAATTCTGTGCCACCACTTTCCAAAGAGGAAGTTTACTCCTAAAGTTAATCCGATCTGTACGCTCTGCATAGCAGTCTGTCAAAATGATTTTTTGAGAAATACTGAAAGTTTCAAAGAGATCTTCGTACTAGAAGTATTCCGGCGGTGCAAAATGACCCCCGGGCGTACGAATGGGTTTAATTAAGAAACGTCACCCCTGTGTTGTCGTCTGCACTCAAGACAACCCCAGCTGAATAAAATAAAATGCAGATAAATACAATACTATAGCCACTTAAAACGACATGAGACTATAATAGGGAAAGAGGTGCTTGAAGGAAAGATGTGGAGCAGGAGAGGCAGAGGAAGGCAAAGAATAACATGGGATTGAAAACATAAGAACGTGGTCCTGCCTGGATATGGCAGAATGTGCAACAGCAGCTCGCGACCGTGAAAGAGTGAGGGCCATTACACGTCAACAACCCCTGAGTCAGAGATGATACCTCTATCCATAGCCACATCTGGGTTGGCATCTGTCTCCAGTATGTTGTGTCACTCTGTTCACCTCTCTAGCTTCAACAGCACAAAGTCTGTTTCGACTTTCAAGGCACCCCGGAAATAGCAGTTCACAAGAGAGTGACAAACATACAAAAGAATTAGAGGGAAAATGACAATAGGGGGGATGAGGAAAGAAAAAGCAGCATTTCCCCCTAAGTTGCTCCGGCACAGTTTGAGCATGGCATTGATAAATAAGCCCATTTACAATTCTATTGTGCATAAGAACCTGTTAATATCCCCCCCCCCCTTTTTGGGAACTGCCTAATACATGTTCAGTCAGTAGCACAGCCCTGAACTGATAAGACTGTAAAGGAACACACATAATATATGTGTCTCGAGAATGTGGAATCAGGCGCTCGTCAATTTTTGGGCATGCTGAGTTAGAGGTATCATCTGGCTGAAAGCTTGTTTATTTGCGTATCTTTCACTCATCTATCTTAAATAGAAGTCGAGATATTTACGATTGCAAGAGATGAGATCCACTGGTTTCAGCGGTAAAATTAGCTAGAAAATGGCTGCCAAAGCTGGATCTTTTCAATAGCATGAGAGTCCGTGAAAACGATAAAATTACATATTTTAAGTCTTTAATCAATTATTTTTCAGTAAAATTCACATGGAAATGAGTTTTTATGTGAACAAAAATGGTGCTGAGTTAAAAAATAAAAAATCCACAAAAATTGACAAACTGGTGGAAAACTCCTGTTTTTTCTATTTCATTATTTTGATGAGCACCTGATTTCACCACGGTACCTGATGTATAACTAAACCATAATTGGTCATTTATAAGGACAAGCAGGCTAATCCAGAATTGGGGGTTTCCAGAAATCTTGATCTAGACCAAAAGTGGGCATTGCCGTACCGATTGGAGAAGTTTGGTTTCATCGGGTGTATATATTTGTTTGGTTTTAGAGAAAACTCTTTGTCTTTTAAAGAAACTGAACATGGGTCCAAAAACGTTACCTTCGATTTTCTCAAAACAGCATAAATTTTCGGGATAGCCGCCCTGTTCTTTAAAGCGACCAATTAGAGAATCAGGAGTCACAAAAACTCCCAAGACGACAAAAGTAGTTCAAGAAGGTATTATTTCGGATTCGAACCAGGCTCAATCACATTTAAGTTAAACATGACAAAAACAGATCTGTTTACAGCACGACCTATGTTGATTTTGTTGAAAAGAGCAGAAAACACATTATGCACACAAAAGAAAACACACACATACATACACACACAAACAAAAACACACACATACACATACACACACATACACGCACAAACACACACACACACATACACACACGTACACATACACACACAAGCACACCCACACATACAAACGCATACACACACGTACACAAACACACATACACACACA
>NW_004798370.1:135805-139291 GCF_000002075.1 Aplysia californica
AATGATGAGAAATGGTAGGGGGAGGGGGATGGGAGCATTTACAGCGAATTATAGGCGATTTCCAGGTTGACAACAATAGATATGGGGTACATAGAAGCAGAAACAATAAATGGGCAAAAAGATATTATTAATCCGCATACTGGAAAAAGAGTCTAAAATAGCACTTGGACATGGATTGCTGGTGCCTCTATAAATAAATCATTAATGGTCAAGGTCAAGGTCAAGGTATGAATCAGTGACTAAAACAGCACCTGGACATGGATGGCTGGTACTTCTATAAATAAATCATTGATGGTCAAGGTCAAGGTTTGGAAGCAGTCTTTCCTTTCTCCAGAAAAAGAATAAGAATAGCACTCCCTTGTGCCTCAGCTGTTCCGGTTCCCTCAGTGCGGAGTTTTGGGTTTATTTTATTTTAATGACCTCTCGCCTTTCGTTCTAAAGCCAAATTAAACAAAGAAAACAGTCGCCCCTTCCACCTGAAGAGGATATTTGTCAGCGTAACCATTTATAAAAAGGCGTTATTTAGAAAATTTAATTATAATTTATACAAAAACTTGTTGACTTCAATTTGATTTTTTTCCACACAAGTAGGGTAACTCTGTTCGCAAAGTGCTCGCTTTTTCGAAGAGCGCGCCACCGGATTTTGCGGACACTTTTAAAATTGGTTCAGAGAGAGGAATGATCCATCTGGTTATACGGAATCTTTGCCTTTAATCAATATAAACAACACCCCACCCCCTCCCCTTCTCCACCTCACCATGAAATACTTTAAAAAATTGAACTCAATCTAGTTCTGTGCCTAAAAGTTAGTTTTGAAAAAGGCTTCAATTTCTGCTGTAAGGCATTATAATGAGTTGCAGTGACGCAGTGCAAGATGGCAATCCAAGTCATTTCAAGAATGGGCGCCAAGGTAGACGTTTAACTGAGAGACTTGAACACCACACAAAAAAACCCCAATAAAGTGGAGAGAGCAAACAGGCAAACCCTTATTCAATTTCAAGAACGCCCCATTTGGGCTTTCGGGTCAGTAACTTTCGCGCCATAGCCGAACACAATACCAACTAAGCTCTTGTGGGTCTGTGGTAGGGATTGTTTTGATGTTCCTTTAAATGCACATTATCTTATAAATAGCATTATGCGTGGTTCGCATACGAAAGCTCCGTATCCCGGACTTTTTTTTTTTTTTTTTTTTGGGGGGGGGGGGTATTTTTTTTACGGCATTCACAACTGCATAGGTTCATTTGAGCGCACGGGAAACATTAAACATTTTCAGTTGGTAGGAAATTTTGAATTTTGCAAAGATGGTGGCCGAAGTCTACTGTTATCGATTTAGAAAACCAAGGGATCTTTAACGTGCGCAACTTGCACACGGGACATCCGAGATTTTTCGCCCTTGTCCGAGAAGGCTACGTGTACATCTTTCCTATAATAGGATCAGGGATGTGGCTGAAAGACAGCAGTAAGAAGGAGCCAATGAGTAGCAGTAGAAAGGCCGCAGAAAGAGTCAGGAGCTCAGAAGAGGGGGCAAAGAAGATGAGGGAGTGGGGACAGAAAGTGAAGACGAAAGCAGACCACAGAACATTGCTAGGGAGCAGGAAAAGAGGTGAAAGGAGACAATGTTAGAGAAGAAAATTTTTACGGTGCCGCCCGGATTCGAATCCGGGACCTTTGAACGAGAGGCGAACACCTTAACCTCTAGGCCACGACACGAGAGCCCCTCCTGGACTCTGGCGTGGAGATCATCAGGAGAGAATGCGTCGCTGTTTCAGGCTCTTCCTTTCTACAGAGTAATTTTCAGACACACCAAGCCCTTCACTGATTTGAGGTCTCCATGCTAGCCCGACTGTTTTCCTCAGCTGTCAGCTCTTATATACTGGGTGCCCACTTGGCTGGATCGGGGCGATCACCCGACTCGTCACCTGAAACTGAAAACAAGCACGTTTGTTTTTGAGGCGACTGAGTCGGCCGATCCCATTCGTAGTGAGCACCTCGTATAAGGGTTCATTCAAGCCTGCGTCCTTTCTCTCGCTTCAACCAGATTCAATGACTTACTTTCTCATCTGTCTCCTGAAAGAAATTTATGATCTCACTACTTTATTTAGCAGGAAGTCCTGCCACTTTCATCCACTTTCTGATGCTATTTTTTACAGGTGACTGCTTTATTTAATCCTATCCATACGCCCTTGGGTCATTTTGTACCCCAAGGGATATATTTTTCACATTTTAGAATATTTCTAGTTCCAAGATCTCTTTGAAACTTTTAGTATTTCTCCAAAAATCATTTTGACAGACTGCTATGCAAAGCGTACGGAGCGGATTAACGAGTAAATTTCCTCTTTGGAAAGTGGTGGTACAGAGTTCCCCACGTCGTATGGATACGATAGTAAAACACGACGTACGGATAGGGTTAAGTGGTGGTACAGAGTTCCCCACGTCGTATGGATACGATAGTAAAACACGACATAAGGATAAGGTTAAACAGATGGCCGATAGAGAAGGTTCGTCGTTATAAATTCGAACCACAATCGCGCGCACCATAACCCAGCGTAACACCAACTGAACCATCAGTGTAACAACAGACTGAACAGGATATCTCAACAAGTAAGGAAAAAAAAGATAATCCAATAATACCGTGGTGGCGGGAGGGTGGAGGGATGAGCTGAGCTTTCCTGGTGTACAATAAACGAATATATGAATAAATTAACGAATTCAGTAGACCGTTAAAAGGCAAACCTGGGGGTCATGGGCGTTGTCGGGAAATCCAAGATCTATTCACAATCTCAGATTACACTTCATGCACGAAATGGGAAATGTTTTCACACCAAGCTAACTCTATCCGCCTCTACAGACGAGTAAACATAATCCGTGCAATACTACAACGCTTTTGATCTTGCAAATAAACAAGAATATTAAATTATAATTATTCACGTATCATGGTCATAATGAATAACGATCGACTGCGTATGAACTATAACCGGCATTGGGATGACTGGAGTCTGAAAGCAAAGTGGAATCGTAGAAGACTAGTTATCTCTATATATTATATTTGTGAACGTTCGTCACTTTGGCCCTCTAAAACTTCCCAACCTCTTAACTTTCGAATTTGACCAAAATAACGGTGGTTCAGAATCATTTAAAGGGTGCACAGTTTTATTGAGGAGCTTGAAGTAACAGTAGTTTAAGTTTCAGTTTTTCATTAGTTTAATTTAGATCTAATCCTGGGAAAGTCCGTCTTCATAGATGCCATTTTTAAACAAGTGGAATTTCCGTTCACTAACCGCGGGCACATTTGAAATTCTGGAGTGTACAACCACGAAAGCAGAATAGAGAATCAATCTATACATCTCTATATCTAGACCTTCTAATTTTTTTCATCCGTCAAGATTTATTGCTCCAGTCAAGTAGAGTGTAAATATAGTAGGCCAATGACTTTCAGTTCCAGTTGACGTTAATGCACCGATCATTCCTTTCATCGAAAGGGGGGGG
>NW_004798370.1:142361-143958 GCF_000002075.1 Aplysia californica
GTTACTCTCTTGTAACACCTCTAATCTTCTGACGCACATATGACCTTATGCAGTTGAGAGCGCCGTAAAATCTCTACTAAAACCTAACTAAAAATACACACACACACACACACACACACACACACACATACACACACACACACACACACACACACACACACACGCGCGCGCGCGCGCAAACACACTAGCTTAACAATGATATAACATGATATGGCTGGATTTACGCAGTCTCGGTTTGGACTGAAATGTTGTCTCTTTGATATCGACTGAACTGGACGTACCTTTCATGTAAATGACTCCCTTAGTAATCTGAGTGTTGTGGTTTTCATACCTGCAATTTGATATGGTTCAATCATGTTAATTTGATAGCGGTAAAGCACGGACTTCTGAAATGACATCGTTGTTTTGGAGACGGTCAAAAAACCAAAATAAAATCCTCCCCTCCACTTCCCCTCAACTTAGATGTGATACTATATAGTATAATAATCTCATTTCATAAAGGTTTTTTATTTGTTCTTTCGCTAACATGATATGAAATTTCAACTGCTAGAGTGAATATATTTTAGATTGCTTTTTCCGATTGGTTCTGTGATAGCTATTATATATATGTGTGTGTGTTTGTTTACAGGCTTGTCAGCTCAGGGCAGTGCTAATGACAAGTTTCGCCACGTAGGCTTCATCGGGATCATCATTATCATCATTATCATCATCATCATCATCATCATCATCATCATCATCATCATCATCATCATCATCATCATCATCATCATCATCATCATCATCACGCCGTTCCCAAAGGGGGGATATTAACATGTTCTTATGCACAGAAGAATTGTAGATGGGCTGATCTATCAATGCCATGCTCATAGTCATACTGTGCCGGAAACATAGGGGGAGCTTTTGCTTTTTTCTTTCCTCATCCTCACTATCGTCATGTTTTCCTCAACTTCTTTGTACGTTTGTCACTCTCTTGTGAACTGCTGTTTCCGCCTTGAAAGTCGAAGCAGTCTACGAACTGTTGAGGCTTAAGATGTGAGCAGAGTAAGCCTGATTCACCATTTGGACTTCACTGTTGACATCCACCCCTAAGCGCTCATATGACCTTAATAATATGCAGTTGCGAGCACTTTAACCCTATCCGTTCGTCGTGTTTTACTATCGTATCCATACAACGTGGGGAACTCTGTGCCACCACTTTCCAAAGAGGAAATTTACTCGTTTATCCGATCCGTACGCTTTGCATAGCATTGTGTCAAAATGATTTTTTGAGAAATACTGAAGGTTTCAAAGACATCTTCGTACTAGAAGTTTTCTAAAATGTGAAGAATATAATCCCGGGGGTACAAAATGACCATCAGACGTTCGGATAGCCTTAAAACCTTACTAAATAAACAGTCTTGTCAGATCGTTTGTCGGTTTACTTGAGTGCGCTGTGGTTTTACAAAATAATCCATAGGTATTTATTCATACGTATTACGCCAAATGATTAAATGAAGTTACGCGGATATTGGCGAAAACTAAAAAGAGGAGCAAAATAAACAAACAAGATCATAATAGTAAATTATCAGTCAATCAGTATTGCTTATAATAATAATAA
>NW_004798370.1:145584-153621 GCF_000002075.1 Aplysia californica
TACACATAAGTGAGGCATCGCGGTGCAATCAGGTGCTCATCAAAAAAACGAAATCAAAGAAATCGGCATTTTTTATTTTTTGTTGTTGTTTTGGCTCAACACCTTTTTATTTTCATTTAAAACACATTTAATATTTGTGTATATTTTACTATAAAATTTTGATTAAAGGCACACAAAAAATGTAAATTTTTAGTTTCCAAGGACTCTCAGGCAACGGAAGTTGCCAAAGTCTGGCGGCCATTTTCTCTCTTATTTAGTATCTGAAACAAGGCAACCCTGACCTCCTTCAATCGCAAATATTTCGACTTCTATTCGACATAGATTGAGATGTTTTGCACCGAAAGTAATGCAAATGAACAGGCTTTAAGATGTTACCAATAATCCCATTCGCCCTAAAATTGACAAGCGCCTGATTCCACCACGTCGTTGTACATATGGACAATCGGGCTAACTTAGATTTCGGGGGTTTCCAGAAATTTTCACTTACACCAAAAGTGGGCATCACCCTTCCTATAGGAGAGGTTTGGTTTCATCGGTGTGTATATTTGTTTGACTAGAGAGAAAACTCTCCTTGCCTTTTAAAGAAACTGAACAAGGGGCAAAAACTTTACCTTCGATTTTCTCAAAACAGCATTTTTCGGGATAGTCCCTTTATGCTTAAAAGCGACCATATATTAATGTAAAACCTCCACCTGTAAGCGTGGTGTATCTATTTCTATAGGGTTTGATCCCAAAAGTAACTCATTTTGTCAGCACGCTTCACATAATTATACGACACGCTCGTACGTAGTAAATGGTCTCACTAACACCCTCAAGCATCCAGCACACAAAAACCCACAACCAACCAATGTTACGTGGGCGCGTTTTGACGTGTCCCGACAGCCGATACTCTCCCTTGGTCTATTTGTCTGATCCTCTGGACCCCGCGTTAAGATCCCTGGCCACGAATTAACGGACTACGGAGAGATTAACGAGCGTCCTTCGGTCTTTTCTAATCCCCGCCCGTGTGGAATAATTTTACGAGGAGAAAATGACCCCCGTTCATAGAATTCGGTGGCTGTGCTTAGTTTTCTTCGCGGAGCGTGCGTTGCAGGCGGCGGGGAGTTGTGCCTCCGATGACCGCCCCCGAACCGAAAGTCAAAGGGGAGGTAACTGAAACCTCGCCCCCGCACTTTCTTCGGAGTAGTGTCCCTTACCTTCTTTGTATTGAGCAGACGGAAGCTAGCAGCTTACGTCACGAGATTGTCCCATAATTTTACGGCTACTTGCGGAGGGCAAAATTATTTCTTTTACAGGGACGAACTTACTTGTCGTCAAATTGTCGTTATTATCTCATTTCTTGTCGTGGAATTGTCGTTATTATTGCTGATAAATTAGTGGTGTATGTAGCCTACAGCGTCGCTCGTCGCTTTATCGGCTGGCAAGCTGGTGGTGGTTTTTGTGCAGATAGGAGTGGTTTGTAGGTGGGGGAGGGGGAGGGGGAACTTTGTCAATCTGATAAAGAGATTCTGTGGGTGGGGGCGGGGTCAATTACGAGAATGCGAGAGAGGGAGAGAGAGAAAGAAAAGAGAGAGAGAGATGGGGTGACAGAGAGAGAGAGAGGGCGAGAGAGGGAGAGGTAGAGGGCGAGAGAGGGAGAGGTAGAAAGAGAGATGGAGAGAGAGAGAGAGAGAGAGAGAGAGAGAGAGAGAGAGAGAGAGAGAGAGAGAGAGAGAGAGAGAGAGAGGGTGAGAGAGGGGAGAAAGAGAGAACGAAAGAAAGATAAAAAGAAAGAAAAAATGGAAGAAAAAAAAGAAAGAAAGAACAGAACAAAGAAACAAACACACAAAGAGAAACAAAGTTAAAAAGGAAACAAATAAAGCTGATACGTGAATACAGAAGCACAGTCAGGCATACAGTCCAACAGACAACCCCCCCCCCCCCCCCCAAACCCAAACAACTTGAAGCCAGTGTAGATTTCTAATCAGGTTAAAGAAAAAAGCAACCCGTCAACAACAACAACAACAACAACAACAACAACAACAAAAGAAAACTTGAAATAGATAAGAAACACGACAATTGGACACAGTTTGATTGATAAAACCCCTCTCGAGAACAGCTGTTGTTATCTGTGAACACTGTCAATAATTAAGTGAACGTCCCTAAGTGCCCCCAAGCGAACACACAGCGCTTGCCTGAAAATCACGACAGAGAGACACGCTATTTCATGAGTCTCCCGCCACACCTTGTGTTTGTTCGTCTGGCCGGCCTCTGTTCCGGTTTCGTGAATAATTCAGGAGATCTCCGCAGATTCTGCGCGTTTTGAGGAATCTGGGACGATAGGGGAATCTTTGGAGGGCGTCAAAGCGTGGCGTCATGCCAGAGACAAAGAAAGTTTGTCGCGCCTCGCGATCGATGACTTGCTGGCTGGCTGGTCTGATCTCGCTGAAAGCGAGCGTAGCCCGGATGGAGTTGTGACGCCATTGCGCTAAGCCTGAATGTCTGAGCTTTTTCGTTGGCCTACTCAAAAGTGATTGCTATATTATTGATTCCAGTGCGAACAACTGTTTTGGTTTTGCTATGGCATGTGTAATGACAGTTCGATGAAATTCCGACAATTTCCGATCGAAGGAGATCATTTTGCTTGCCGCTGTAATTTTCTGACCTGCCTTTAAGTTAGGGTTAGGTTCATGCGAGAAAGAACGACGGAGGGAGAGAAAGAGAGAGAGAGAGAGAGAGAGAGAGAGAGAGAGAGAAAGAGAGAGAGAGAAAGAGAGAGAGAGAAAGATACATAAATACAGCATAATGGTTAGCTCAAATAATTATAACTTCCTCAAATCGTCAATCCTCCGGTCCCCCCGCATCTTGACCTACACCAAAAGTGAACATTGCCCTACCTATAGGAGAAGATTGGTTTCATTGGTGTGAATATTTGTTCGGTTATTGAGAAAGCTCTCCTTGTCTTTTAAAGAAACTGAACAAGAGGTAAAAATTTTTCCTTCAATTTTCTCAGAACAGCATTTTTCGGGATAGCCCCCTTGTGCTTAAAAGCGACAATATTCTCTGCCGAGTCAGACACCAGAATGGACATGTCATAGTTCAAATAATGTGGTCATTTGAAAGAGCAAACTTTGAAAGTGGATGGTGAGAAAAACGTAATGGTTTGTCGCGCATGTGCAGCGCAGTACGACGAGATAAAAGAGAATGTAACTCCCCGAGTTATCGCGAGAGTGTGACGGGGAATGCCCGGAATGCCCACATTCCCGATACCTCCCTTTTATGATTCTTAGTTGACCATTTTGTCACGCACACAATACGAACACTTGTTCGGCGACTGAGCAGATTTTGGTTGAATTTCAACATGTCTGGGTAATTGTATTTATTTATTTATTTATTTATTTTCTCATTTTTAGGGGTGGGTTGGGGTGGACATAGAAGTCAAGGGATAAGCACGGGTATTACGACAAATGCAGTTTTTGGGACACCTGAATAGACATAATGGTCTTGAACATCAAGCTCTCACTGGCAAAATGGAAGGCAAACGAGGCAGGGGTAGGCCCACAGCTATGTACTTGGGGAACCTAAACAAAAGGGTAAAAGGGAAAGATCAGGAAATGGTAGCTTTTTTAGAGCATCCGAGGAAAGGAATGAATGGAGAACCATGATCGCCGATGCCTGTCTTAGATCTGGCACTGGATGATGATGATTACGTGCATGGAAAAAGCGAGATAGACAGAGAGAATAGAAACAACAGATAGAAAGAAAAGAAGTTGTAGCCTACCTACCAGTGGCACCCTCCAACCAAACGTACGTTTTTTCGATCCAGGGTAAAAATAATAAAATTATGTATTTTATTGAAAACGTTTTGGCTTTTCAGACCTTTGGAGCTGTATTTTCTTTTAAGAACTCATGAAAGAGAAGCACATAGACGAAGTCCAGGGGGAAAGACAGACAGAGAAAATCAGCAGTGAAAAGAAGTAGGACCTACCAATGGTGCCTCCCAACCATCTGGCGGGGGCAGAGAGAGGGAGCGGGACACACACACACACACACACACATACACACACACGCGCGCGCGCACGCACACTCACACACACACACACACACACAGAAAGAGAGAGAGAGAGCGAGCGAGAGAGAGAGAGAAAGAGAGAGAGAAAGAGAGAGAGAGAGAGAAAGAGAGAAAGGGAGGGAGAGAGGAAGAGAGAATTAATGAGAGCACGAGAGAGAAAGAGAGGACCTACCAGTGACTCTCTTCGACCTCCCGCTTAATTATGTTTGATAACAGAGAATAATAATAGTATGCTCATAACGGCACTTTTACAGCCAATAAGCGTTTGGAAAAAATGTGAAAAGACCCCCCCCCCCAATCCCCTTTCCACAATAGGGGGTATATCCTTGGCTTTCCTAGATCTAACAAAGCTTGGGAATAATATTCTAGCGGACAGAGACGGGGAGAGTTGACGATAAAACTTTCCCTCAGGGGAATCGAACGTATGTCTTCTACTCAAGGACCGTACAACAACTGTATCCTCCTTGCTTCTACTTGAAACAGCGTAGAGCAAAAGAGCAACGCAATAAAAGTATACCGCTGAATAGTATGTGAGAAAGAGGAACGAAAAAAAAAGGATTCAGAAATGTTTGAGTACAGAGCATAATATGCTCATCGCGGTACTTTTACGGCCAATGTATTGAAATATAAAAAGAACCCCAACCCCCCCCCCTCCCCGCCCACTTTCCCCTTTTCGTAATAAAAAAATAGTACATACATAGAGACATAACAGAGGAAAGGTTAAGAAGCAGAGCTACCTACCAGAGGCACCTTCCAACCACCCACCTCGTCGCCAATATCTGTGTTTAAAATGTATATCAGGATTGTTACCTTTCGGTAAAACTAAGTTGTATAGGCGCGCTCTTATGACCTTATGCAGTTGCGAGCGCCGTAAAACTTTTTCTAAAACAAAAAGAAGTTGTATAGCTTTCACTTTACTTTTTCATCCTCTGTTGCCGTTAAGCGTCGAGGGGAGATGCAGTTTTCTATGGTAGGCCAGCTCTGCAGCTCTTTCAGTTGTGATATGATGTTTTCTCAGGGTTTCCTTGACACCCTCAATCCACCTTTTACGTGGCTTTCCTCTTCCTTTATAGCCTGAGTGCTTGGTGTTGCAGGCTCTCGGGGCTGGCTGGCCAGGTGACACGTAACAGGTGGCCAAACCATTTTATTCTCTGTCTTTCTAAGAATTGCAGCAGGACTCAGTGCCAATAGCTGCTCTTACTTCTTCATTTCTCTGCATGTCTTGTCTTGTGATGTTAAGGGTTTTGCGGAGACATTTCATTTCGCTTACAGTGATTTTGCTCTCATGGGTTTTACTTAATGTCCAGGTCTGGCACTGGTAGCATGTTGGTATAAATATTGAAGTGATAAGCTGTCTCTTTGTGTCCATGGAGATGTTTGGATGAGATAGGAGGGGTGCAAGCTGGTAGGTTGGCTTTTTGAGTTCGCATTTCTATTTCTCGGTCTATGGCCCCGTTTTCAGAAAGAGTGCTTCTGAGATGTTTGAGCTCCTTCACCTGTTTCAGTTGTTTACTATTGACATGGATGTTCAGCGGACTATGGTTTCGGCTCAACTTCATAACTTCTATTTTTGATGTGCTCATTTTCATGTTAAATTTCACGCAGCTGTTGTTCAGTTCAAATATTTTACTCTCCCCTGAATTCGGGACAAAAACCCCCCCCCCCCACGGAAATAGATATACCAAGCTTATAGGTGAAGTTTTTGCAATTTATAAGTATGAAATAAGAAAAAGCATTTTGTACTTTAAGAATATAGCATCAATAGAAAAATCTACAAATGTGACCCTAGTGTCGATTTTTGGCCAATATCTCCACATATTGTGGATTGTGAGAAGTAACTCATTCTGTCAGCTCCCCTCATCCCTCTCCCCCGAATTTAACCTCTATATCCGATAGGAATGCTATCTATGGTCAACCCTTCTATATGGCTGTGAATGCTGGACAATCACTAAAGACAGTGAAAATAAAATAGAAGCGACATAAATGTGGTTTCTTAGGAGACTGCTAAGAGTACCGTGGAAGGAAAAGAAGTCAAATGAGGCAGTGCTTGAATGCAGTTTTTGGGACACCTGAATAGACATAAGGGTCTTGAACATCTGGCTCTCACTGGCAAAATTGAAGGCAAACGAGGCAGGGGTAGGCCCACAGCAACTTGGGGAACCTAAACAAAAGGGTAAAAGGGAAAGATCAGGGAAACGTAGCTTTTTTAAAAGCATCCGAGCAAAGGAATGAATGGAGAACCATGATTGCCAATGTCTGTCGCAGATCTGGCACTGGAGATGATGATCCGATAGGACCACACCAAATACGTGGAGAGCTTTTGAAACTCACCAAAGCGACCCAAGTTCAGAATACCCCGTTAAGGATTCGAACCATTGCCAATCGCTCCATTGTCCAGCGAGGCACCAACTGCGTTAATGAAACGCTCTTTCTTTTGTCTGTGCTGACTTACAGCTGGTAAATTGTTTGGCTTTTATACCGAGAAAAAAACAAAACTAATTTAGATTTTCTTCTTTTAAAAAAATAAACTTTCTTTACCGTAAAAAAAAAATCATTTAAAATCATTTGTATTATTTTGATGATTTTTCCTTCAGTTTTGAAAAGCGCACAAACCGACTCAAAAAGTCAACAAGATATGATCAGGTGCGGTTGCAGCGACATGAAATCTAAACCAAAATCAGTACGTTTTGATCAAACCACTCCTTTGTTACACCTCACACCCACAATGATAGTTCCGGTTTAACTCATTACATCAGCTTGCGCAGTGACGTTTTTTTGGCTATTAAGCAGGTTGAATGTCACGCCTTCTACATCTTTCCCCAGGTCATCGACTTGAGCTGGATACTCGTGTTAGATCAATCATTTTATTTTATTTTTTCCCTGAGATTCGGGAAATAGATTTCTTTCTTTTCAGCAGCGACAGAGCGTAACGTGGTAATTATTTGTTTAATTGTTTTTGAATGATTGCGTCATTTAAACCGCCGAAATACGAGAAGGCTGACAATGTGGTGTGTGTGGATTAGGTTTCCCCATATCGACGCAACGATAATAATATACATATTTTAGGAGTCAGGCTGCCACATACAACATGACCCTGTCAGTCCGGGTCAACCCCAGGCTGTGTGGGATGTATCCTAGGCTTTCCTAGATTTAACAAAGTCTGGGCTTAGAGGGATGTATCCTTGGCTTTCCTCGATCTAACAAAGCCTGAGCTGGGAATAATGTCACAGTAGACAGATGGTCAGTAGATCTACTGACCATAATGAAGAGACGAAAATTAAAATGGTATGGGCATGTCACAAGATCCACAGGACTTGCCAAAACAATCCTACAAGGAACAGTACAAGGAAAGAGAAAGAGAGGAAGGCAAAGAAGGAGATGGGAGGACAACATCACAGAGTAGACAGGGAAGACGATAGGTGACAGTCTGAGGAAAGCATAAGACAAAGAGAAATGGCGAGAGCTGGTTTTCAGATGCAGTGGTGCCCCCACGGTTGACCCAACCACGGGATAGAAGAAGAAGAAGAAGAAGACAAATGGGGAGACTCGATGATAGAACTTTTTCTCTTGGGAATCGAACTCATATATCTTCTACTTGAAACAACGTAGAGCCTAACACCGACGCAAGAATAATATACAACTTTTTTCCGCGTGTCCTGATTTTGGTGTCGATATTTGTAGGTTACGTAAATCAATATGATGAAATGGTGCAACTTGTTATGTTTCAAGATGAGCAAGTTGTTTATATACAACTGAATACAGTTGACTAAGTATGAGTTGATGTCGTCCGGGGAGTGAACAAAATTAACCGTTCGGATCTGTGACGAAGAAAAGGTGCCGAGTAAACGATTAAGTTAACCGAAGATCAACTCATGCGAGTTCAACACAGGCAGAGTTCACTGTACAAGGTGGGGAGGAACGAGTAAAAAAAAAGGATTCAGAAACAGTACATCAATTCATTAATTCAGTAATAATAACAATAATAA
>NW_004798370.1:153770-156055 GCF_000002075.1 Aplysia californica
AATAATAATAATAATAATAATAATAATAATAATAATAATAATAATAATAATAATAATAATAATAATATGATAATAATAATAATAATAATAATAATAATAATAATAAATAATAATAATAATAATAATAATAATAATAATAATAATAATAATAATAATAATAGATAGCATTTGTATAGCCCAAATCCACGCTCAACAGCAAGCTCTATGCGCTTCACAATCTATACTTTTACCCCAGCAGACCTGAGAGCATTCTGAAACAATCTCAACTTCCTGGGACCCATACAGTGCAAGCAGCCATTTATAGGCGCTAAAGCACTAACAATACTAACATACTGACAAGATCTTTCGCTGTCTATGGCCGGGTACCCATTCCCACCTGGGTGAAGTGAGGACAAATTTGTGTAAAGCGTCTTTCCCAAGGACACAACGTCGGGTCCGCGGCTCGAACCACCGCGAACCCGCAACCTCACGATTACGAGTCTGGTAGCCCAATCACTAGGCCACCGATGCCACCATAGAAACATCTAACAATTTGATAAGCTTAGAAGAAAAACCCCCCACAAAAAAACCACATGAACATCTTAAGGATTGCATAGGCGCAGGGAAAGAGCAGGACCGGGCAGAAACTTCACAGGGAAAGAAAAGACGTAGGACCTACCAGTGATATCCTCGCTCCAATATTAGAGACCGAAAGACGCTTCAGAGAGAAGGAAAAGAAGTAGGACCTACCAGTGATATCCTCGCTCCAATATTAGAGACCGAAAGACGTTTCAGAGAGAAGGAAAAGAAGTAGGACCTACAAGTGGCACCGTCCAACTACCCTTCTATGGGGAGGAGTGAAGAAAATAAACGATGAAAGAAACGGAAACGCAGATGATACATCAAAGCATTTAATATCACCCAAATGGGGAGGAATTCCGTAACGAACGACCACTATACAAAGTAGAATAGAGGGCTGGGGTTAGGATTAAGTTTAGGTTTAGGGTTAGGGTTTGGGGTACGGGTAAGGTAGGGTAGAGGTAAGGGTAGGGGTAGGGGTAAGGGTAGGGGTAGAGGTAGGCTTTAGGTTTCTTCTTTATTGTATTTTTGGGATGGTTGCTCGTTACGGAAGTCCTTCCCACAAATGTACTTGAATTTCATGCTTTTAGTTGAAAGGAAAAAAAATTAATAAATAAGCAAACAAAACACAAACAAAAACCCCAAGGCGCAACGGAACGATAACCGTTACAGAGTACGGAGAAAAAGCTTCAGCCAGTCAGTCAAAAAACTTTTGAGAGATAGAAAATATTTAAAAAAGGAAGACCAACCAGTGACATCCTCCAACATCACAGACTGATAGAAACGTCTTCTTTAGTTTTAGTTTTAGTATAGGTTTTATGGCGCTCGCAACTACATAAGGTCATGAGCGCCAGAAGATAGGCGTTACAAGAGAGTAAAAATGTTGTCCCCGCATCCGATCCGGACATTGGGGATTGCCTCGTTATTGAGACAGCTTCTTTCCTGGGCCTTCGGCATATTGTGGTATGGTGGCCAGTTCCTTTCCATGCCGTCTTTACTTTTCCAACTCGAAGTCAGGTACCCATTACTGCTGGGTGGGCAGGAGGGGGCTAAAAAATGCGTGTCCGAACCAGGGCTCGAACCCGGAATTTTCCGCTTCGGAGGCGAGCGCACTAATCGCTCTGCCACCGCACCAAGAGAGTAACAAACATAAAAAAGAAGAAAGAACCATAGATGTTTGATATAGAAAGAAGAAGACACTAGAGCATCCGAAAACCACCCACATCACAGACTGACAAAAACCTCTTCACAGGGAAGAAAAGAAGTAAGACCTACCAGCGGCGCCTCCCAACCACTGTACTTGCAAAGCCAAACAGAAACTACAGAGGGAAAGAAAAGAAAAAAAAAAGAAGAAGCAGGTCCTCTTGCTAGGGGCACCCTCCAACCACCCACGTTTATGTAATACGCCGCATCAATGCATGCCTTACTGACGAATCGTCCGAGCTGGTCCGGAACACAGTTTGGAGTTCTAGCGCTTTAAAGTTTCCTAGTGTGGACACGTTGTATCAATGCGTGTGTAGGTGATCTAGTGCATCAAAAGGTATTGTAGCAGCAGCTGCTGCTGTTAGCTTCAATGAGCCTGCTATATCCGTTATATGACACTGCTCCATCAGTTATATGATATGAGAATGGTGTATCAACTATGTGAGTCTGTTATATTAATTTCTGTGGGTTTTTCAACCCCAAACAAATTGATCTATTAATTTTTTATTTTATTTTTTCAAAAA
>NW_004798370.1:156729-172056 GCF_000002075.1 Aplysia californica
ACACACACACAGACACACACACACAGACACACACAAACACACACACACACACACACACATACACACACAGACACACATACACACACACACACACACACACTTTTCACCAGATATAAAATATAAACAGTCCACAAAACCACACATGTTGATATCACTGTAAATGAACTACACATATATTATGTGTTAAACATTGGTTTTTGAAAACTTTGCTGCTTTGTCTAACTTGCCACAGATGGTTTGCTCCTATCTATTCGGAAATAAACTCATACCCCCCTCCCCCCTCACTCTATTTACGTGCAAATCCCTTTCCCCTACGTCCCTCCCCACAAAAAAACAAATGCAACCAAAACAATAAGCAAACAAACACACACAGACACACATACACACAAAGACACACACACACAGACACAATGTGTGTATGTGTGTGTTTAAGTGTGAGTATGTATGTGCGTGTATGCATGCGTGTGTATGTGTGTATATGTGTATGTGTGTATGTGTGTGTATATGTGTGTATGTGTGTGTGTATGTGTGTGTGTGTGTGTGTATGTGTGTGTGTGTGTGTGTCCGCGCATTCTACGTCCCACACCTTGACATCATTCGGGAATACGGAAGAACAAGTGGGCTTCACACAAAATGAATTTAAAAAACGACAGGGATGAAACAAGTCAGTACAGATTCTGAGGCATTTCAATCGATTTTAAAAAAGCCTTGAAAATTTTGTTCTCTCGGGATAAATCGAAGGAAAAGGAGACAGTGGTAGGCCAAACCAACTTACTTTGAGAACTTGAAAAGATTCGTATGAGGACAGCTGCCATTTGGTTGCTCTTAAGGACGAGCGGGCTAAACCAGATTTCGGGGGTTTCCAGAAATCTTGACCGACACCAAAAGTGGGCATTGCCCTTCCTATAGGAGAAGTTTGGTTTAATTGGTGGGTAAAGTTTTTGGGTTATAGAGAAATTCCCCTCGTCTTTTAAAGAAACGGAACTAGGAGCAAAAACTTTACTTTCGATTTTCTCAAAACGGCATTTTTCGGGACAGCCCCCCGTGCTTAAAAGCGACCATTTATAGGTGTTAAAACATTACTGACAATATCTTTCGCTGTGTTAAGTGCCTTTCCCAAGGACACAACGTCGTTCTTGAAGCTCAAACATCCGAACCCGCAACCCCTCGATTACGAGTCTTGTAGCCTTACCACTAGACAAACGACTCGATATCGCACTGCAGGGTGCGGTTTTTTTTTCTAGGGTCCCTTTCAACTCTGTGATGTCTTTTAAGAGGAGCAGCCTTAAGATTTACCGTCCATCACCAGTATGATCAAGTCAAGTAGATGTCCTGAATGGGATTCGAAACACTGGGGTTGTTTGTACCAACCGCATGAGTGTGGTTTTAAAATCTGATTTGTTTGTTGGTTTGTTTGTTGTTGTTTTTTGTCTCCATAGACACAAAGAAAATCATTTAAGAAGCTGGCTGCTTCGATTTTTTCCTGTTAGAGACAACACGGGCAGAAGGGGGGCGGTACACCCTCCCCATAAACAGATGGGGATATTCGATTTTAAAAATGTCCCCTCTAACAGCTGCACCACATACAACCGTCAAACTATAAATAGGAAAAGACTCAAAGAAAACAATAAAAATCCACTACCCTAGAACGACAAAGTTGTATCTGTTCAGAAGCACAGTTTGAGAAATTTAACGTTAAAAAGTTTTGAGTTTCACAACATGTTAAACATTTTCGAACGCAATTCTTTGAATGTCTTGATAACGATTCCAAATAATCTCAAGATGTTGATAGAGCAGATGGAACAATTTCGTTTCTGACCTCATGGTCTTAATAACTCAAAACGGCTAAAAATGTGAGATAGAACTTCGTAATTTCAAGGTTGTGAATAGACACCAAACTGCCCACGAAACACAAAATCTATTTGCCAAAATAAATCGAACAAGTTGCCCAAGACCTTGCACGGCCAGTGTGCACCAAGTCCCTTCGGGGATTCCCGTTGGCCGAGTAATGGTACCTGCTACCCGCGCTGATGACAAGCGACACTTTCCGCGCCCAGCCATCCCCGTGCTGGAAACTGCCAGTTTGTCGCTTCCTGTACCCGCCACAACACACGCTGATGGAGCAAAAACACGGACTCAGCCAATAAAAGCTGGCCACTTGTGAAAAATCTCGAAATATCAAAGCCGCCATTACAACGTTTGCTGTCTCGGGTAGCCCGGGTTTGGCGCCAAATCTCATCTATTTTTCATTGGTTTGTTTTCACTGCGACCTCCAATCAGTTTCTGGGTTCGCGATCACGTGATTCAGATTGCTTGTGGCGAAAGTGGGAGGTCGTTCTGCTGTAGAAGCAGAGGAGTTTTGGGGAGTAGAATCTTCCAGATTCAGAATGATGTCGACATGTAGTTCTAATATTTCTCTATACTAGAATTATATACAAAGTTATATCTGCCCAGTACCTAGTTTTAAGGTATTTGACGTCAAATTGTATTTTTCAATTTCACAACATGTCAAGCTTTTTTAATCAATGTATTTCTTTGAATATCTTGATAACGAATCCGAATAATCTTACGGTCTTGACAGAGCAGACCGAGCGTTTGGTTTCTGACCTCATGGTCGTAGTAACTCAAAACCGCCTAAAGATGCCAGATGAAACTTGGTTATAATTTTAAGGTTGCGATTTGTCGGTAAATTTAATGCATGGATACTGCCCTTAGGATACATGTACTACCCTTAGGATACATGTACTACCCTTAGGATACATGTACTACCCTTTGGATTCATACATTACCCTTAGGACACATGTACTACCCTTAGGACACATGTACTACCCTTAGGATACATGTACTACCCTTAGGATACATGTACTACCCTTAGGATACATGTACTACCCTTAGAATACATGTACTACCCTTAGGACACATGTACTACCCTTAATTAAAATGCATATTACAAAATATACGCACTGTTAAAATTGACAGTTCTCCATCCATACAGCATTATTATTTAGAAAATAATTCATGATGCAATATTGCCCCCCCCCCCCCCACCCTCCAAAAATAATAAAATAATGACCTTATGCAGTTGGTCAGGGAAACGTAGCTTTTTTGAGAGCATCCGAGCAAAGGAATTAACGGAGAACCATGATCGCCGATGTCTGTCGCAGATGTAGCACTGGATGATGATGATGCAGTTGGTATCGAATAAGCGCCCCCCACCACCCTTGCACGCTTTTTAATTTTCATTTTTTCACCCTCCTCCCCACCTCCCGCTCCTTATCCCATACCCCCATTTATATTTTTCCATCTTGCCACGACCGACGATCATGTTAAACATTGTATCTAAAATCTAGATATCTGAATGAAACTTTTTTTTTTTTTTAAATGGCAAATCACCCTCATTATTAGTACCGGTACCCGGTTGGCTACCTCAGTTTTCGGTGCATTTTAAAAACTTTTGCTCATTGGTTTATATTTTTCTGATGAAACTGGTTTGTTCCTAAATGGGAAAGGTTGTGTCACATGACAGTAACTTACTAAAATCACTAGAATTTCATGATTTCTTGTTCTCTTATTCACGGAAGGAAAAATAAAGTAGATTTATTTATTCTTCTGGCAGACCAGAGGCCGGGGTGGGGGAAAAAGTCACAGGCTCCTCAGTATCCAGATGGATGTTAAACGTTTCTGTAAACTTTTAGATTACAATTATAATATGTTGTCACTATCTATCTATCTATCTATCTATCTATCTATCTATCTATCTATCTATCTCTTTTTTTTGGTAAATGTTTTACGGCGCTCGCAACTGCATAAGGTCATATGAGCGCACGGGACACACCTAATACTTTTAATTAGTAGGAAATTTTGAATTTTCCAGGGTGGCGGCCGAAGCCTACTCTTATCGATTTTAGACCACAAAGGGATCTTTAACGTGAGCAACTTGCACACGGGCACTTCGAGATTGTTCGACCTTGTCCGAGAAGGCTATGTGTAGATCTTTCCTACCTGAAGATCAGGGGTGTGGCAGAAAGACAGCTGTGTAAGAAGGAGTCAAGGACTAGCAGTAGAAAAGCTGCAGAAAGAGTCAGGAGCCCAGAGGACGGGGCAAAGGAGGTGAGGGGGTGAGGGCAGAAAGAGGAGACGAAAACAGACGACAGAATATTGCTAGAGAGCAGGAAAGAAGGTGAAAGGGGACAATTTCAGAGAAGAAAATGTTTCGGTCGCTACCCGGATTCGAACCCGGGACCTTTGAAAGAGAGGCCAACAACTTAACCTCTAGGCCACGAGAGCCCCTATCTATCTATAAAATGAGTAGGTGTCCATCTCTCCCCTTCTCTGCACTCTTCTCTTTTTCTCTCCCCCCCCCGACCCCCCGACCACCCCTCTGATTCTCTCGAGAACGGGTTAATGGGGTTATAAGGCACATTGAGAGCGAGACTGGGACAGGGTGAGAGTTAACATTAGTGAGGCAGCGTGGTGGAATCAGGCTCTCGTCAATTTTGGGCATGTAGGGTTATTGGTATCATCCTAAAGCTTGTTCACTTGTCTTTTTTTAATGAAAAAAAATATCCATTTATCTTGAATACAAGTCGAGATAGTTGCAGAAGAAGGTGTGGGAATCACCTGTTTTCAGAGGTAAAATTAGACAGAATATGGCAACCAAAGATTTGTTATTTCCTTAGCTTAAGAGTCTGTGGTAACTGAAAATTTACATTTTTTGTGCCTTTAATTAACGTCTTTCAGAAAAATCCACACAGAACTTAGTTCTTTAATGGGCATGAAAGGTGTTGGGCCAAAAAACTAAAATTTGATAAAAATTCACAACCCTGCGGAAAAATGCAAGTTTCGTCACTTTGATTATTTTGACGAGAGCCTGTTTCCACCACGCTGCTTCACATTTAATTATAAAGTACACTCACGTCTAGTTGTTATGCTGCGATCTTGCAAACTTGAATAGATATACACGGCGAAATCTCATCTTCAACATCCCCCCCCCTTCCTTAAAAAAAAAAGAAACAAAGAAAGAAGGAAATAAATGAAGAAAAAACGAAAGAAAGAAAGAAGGAAAAAGAAAGAAAGAAAGAAAGAAAGAAAGAAAGAAAGAAAGAAAGAAAGAAAGAAGAAAAAACACAGACAGACAGACAGACAGACAGACAGACAGACAGACAGACAGACAGACAGACAGACTGACAGACAGACAGACAGACAGACAGACAGACAGACCGACAGACAGACAAACAGAAGGTAAAATAAATAATAGATCAATAGATAGAACCTGATAATAAAGAACATGAGAGCAAATTATTTTTGGAAAAAATAGATAAATGAATGTTCAAAATTGTTTTTTTTTAAATTATTTGTCTCTGGGTTTTTTTTTTTTTACGTGGAAGTGAAACTAGTATTTTTACAATTTCAGATAGCGCCCATCAGATGAATGAAACATATTATTAGAACAGATGTGCCATCGTAAAAGATACGTTTTTGGGTGGTCGGCGGGTACTCTGGTGTGGTTTGCTTCTTCTTTCCTATCTAGCATCTATCGGCCTTATCTCCCCTTCTTCTTTTTTATGTTTGTTACTCTTTTGTAACACTTCTAATCTTCTGGCGCTCAAATGACCTTATGCAGTTGTGAGCGCCGTAAAACCCTCTACTAAAACTAAAAAAGATACGTTTTTTTAAAGGGCCTATCACAGGTACAGTTGAAACTGACAGTTTTCCTTTCTCGCTGTGTTATTATAAGAAAATAATACATGATGCGATCATTACAACGGCATATTTTAGTGGGTGTCAAAAGCCAGCAAGACAAAGAATCCCCCACGAGTCATTTAGTTAATAATTATTTTGAAACGCTGGTTCGGAATTTGATATCAGTTTTACAATAGGACGAAGTTTTTAGATAAATAATTTATCAACAAAAATCGTTACTTCTTTGGGCGGCAGGTTGTGGGTCGACTGTCCAGCGGGTGGTCTGAACAAAAAGAATCAGGCACAGTTTATAAATTATACCTTTGTTGAAAAAAAAAATCCGCAAAAAAAAAAAAATAATAATAATAAACCAGAACAAGCATTTTCATTTTTTTAAATGACCCTTACACGATATTTTCACTTGCGAGATGATGAAGATCACAAAATAAAAAATATCTAATATTCCTGCGTTTAAAAAAATCACAGTTTACTAGACACATGGATATATTGAAAGCTACTTATTTTTGGAATTATATTTGTGGTTTGGTCAACACTATCAACTCCATAATGAAATAATAATAATAATAAGAAGAAGAATAATAATAAGAATAATAAGAATAATAATAACAATAACAATAATAATAATAATAATAATAATAATAATAATAATAATAATAATAATAATAATAATAATAAATATAATAATAGTAAAAATAATAGATTGCATTTCTATAGCGCTCTGTCCCATACCAGTAAAAGCTCTGAGCGCTTTACACAAGTCACATAATCATTCACACAAGAAAAAGTATTTCACAGATACAAGAACAACCAGTTTACCCACATAAAGAAGAACTTTCACACCCATACATAAACTATACATGAAATGCAGAGAAAACAAATATGTAAAAGTATATTAAAAAATCAGAACTTACCAACACACTATAACTATATATATAAGCAACAGTGAGTTGATCTCGCCGATACCTTTATGTTTATAAAGAAAACTGCTCTTCCCTTAACACCCTTAAAAAATGATGTTTGTTTGAAAAGCATTTTCTCGAGGTAACTCGAACTTGGAGGATTAAAAGAAGAAACATTATTTACCTACTTTTAACTTTAAAGATTTAAAAAATAACGTATAGAGATAATAAGGAAAGATAAGACTGGTCCTTGAAAAAGTGACAAATTGCTTTCATATTATTGTGAAGATTGTCTTTTATCAACAGGCGACTATGATTGTGTCGCAAATTAAAGATTACTGGAATTAAAATGGCGTATGCAAATGAACAAGACCCATAAAATTATCAATTTTGTTCATTTTTAATGTTACGAAAAACAACTGCAAAATGTATACTGCCCTAAAGGGGTAAGGCATAGGCAGTACAACACCTCCTACGCCATTTGCGTCGTATCCGCCAGAACCCAGCGTCGTAGCCGCTGTACTTTGAAAATAGGCGCGACTGCCAGAACCCAGCGTCGTAGCCGCTGTACTTTGAAAATAGGCGCGACTGCCAGAACCCAGCGGCAGCTCGACCGTCATCTTTTTTATAATGAAAAGAGGATATTGACTATTCTTTGTCTATTTATCTCTCTTTCATAGAAACAAGTCTCCAGACGGAAGACACCCGACCTAAACAGAGCATGAAGTTCCTGACTTCTTTGTCCTACAATGACAGGCCCGAACTCATTCGCCACCAGGAGAACACGTACACGATGAGCCTCACCGGGAAGGGAGTCGGAAGAATAGACAACACACTGATGAAGAACGAAATTGTTACACGGTTTGGATTGCTTGATGAAAACATTATTAGTATTTACAGGACTATAAATTCTTTCAAGATCAACATAACACTAGATAACACAATCCCAGAGACACTCTTACACGACAAACAATTCCAAATAGACCCGTACACACACGCATCCATACAGAAAACATCCAGGGAAAAAAAAAGATTATTCCTATCTTGGGTACCCCCTTCCTTCCCCCCAGATGTGGTGGAAGATATCCTACACACTTTTCTCGATAAAAAAAAACAATGAAAATAATCCCACAGCGGCAACAAAACAACGCAGACAAATATTTAGTACTCGCTGAGTACGAGGAGGAGGACATCCCTCACTATGTCCAAATCGAACTAAACAACAAAGACGCCGAAATCAGAAAAAAATGATGTTCTTGTAACAATCCGGGGACGCCCAGTGGCTTGCTTCTCCTGTGGAGTACCAGGTCACTGGTCTAACAACTGTCCCAGATGTAGAAACAACACCCAAATACCACCTCCACCGACAACCTCAACTGCACCAAATTCATACAGTAACGCACTGCGTCAACCGCCCAAACAGAACCGTGAAAACACCCAAAAAACACCACTACTTCCGACCCCAACAACTCCCGCACCATCGCAACAAACGAAAACACTCAAAACTGCCTCACCGAAATCTACCTCGCCTAGACCCGTCAAACCACGACCCTCTTCTCCGCCACCAGCCATACCAAAAACTGTCCCCACTACAAAGAAGACTCCAACACCTACATTGACACCAACAACAAAAACAACAATAACAACGTCACCGACCATATCATCGCAACAACCATTACCTGTCACCCCTCCCCCAGCAAATAAATCACAACACAAGTCACCCATTGCAGACCCACCACCACCACTGACACCAACATACAAACAAGTCACCGACTTGTTTCATGATGACATCGAGCCTGACAGCCTAAATTGGGCGACTGAAAGTGAAAACATGGATACACAAAGAGACTTACATATCAAACAGTCGCCAAAAGATCACAAAAAAACGACGAACAACAACTAAGACGACGACGGACTGGAAAAGGACCTCGGACGACATAGTGAAAAACAAATACGAATTACTGGGAGACATAACCGACGACAACAATAGTGACAAGGACAGACGTAAGAAACAAGAAAGAACAGACCACACGGAAACAGCAGACACTGATTCCGAAATTTTCTAAATTAAAATGATTTTCTTTCGTCTCCTTCAGTTTTCGAGTCCACAGAACATCACAGGAGGAATGAATTGAAAGTCTTGACAGTGAACACAAGATGTACGATTGGAAAGCTGCACCAAATAACACAACTCGTCACTACTCAAAAACCAGACTTTCTATTTTTACAGGAAACAAACATAAGCACCAACTATCAGGCAAAATCGTACACACACTCACTAGGACTCAGTGAAGGAATATTTAGCTTAGGTAAATTTTGTAGAGGGACAGCTATACTACAAACATCAAATCGATGGCAGATCACACAACAAACAACACATAATGAAACAGGTAGAATAACAACCGCAACAATAACCGATAATCTCAAAACCTACAAATTAGTAAACATATACGCACCAGCCCTTCCGAACACCAGAACAAGTTTTTACGAAAAACTACAAGAAACACTAAGTAATACTCAACACAAACTTATACTTGCAGGAGATTTCAACATAACTTTAGACGACAGAGATATTGTAGGAACAAAAATAGGGAAAGGACGAAAAGGAAGAAAAGCACTACAACAAATAATTGACACACGCAACCTAAATAGATAGCTACAGAGAAATACATGCACACACAAATGATACTACAAATGGCACAGTAGGAATGGATAGAGAAGCTAGAATAGATAGAATCTATGTACACAATACAGATACAGTCACGCAATGTGAACATTTATAGTTGAAGCAAAATGAAACATTCCGTGACCGTGGAGCGCGGAAATTGCGTTCTTTGGCTTTTTGGAGACTTTATGAGTTAAAAAGAGAATTTAGCCCCCATGCTTCTTTGAAAATGGTGGGCGTTGTACATAATTTACATGTAAACTTCGTACCGTGTTAACATGCAAAAATACTTCAGGTAACTGGCTTGCATAATCACCGCAATGGACTGTTTTGTTTACATTCGCTTGGGTACAAAGTACCCGATCGCGTATGTCTGTTGTCACAATTCCAAAATCACAACATTATCACCCTAACATTTGATCTTTTATTTGAAACGGTTTGAACTGGATTTTATCCACTTTGTCACTTGTGGCATACACATAAACAGGTTGGGTGCACTACTGAAGATCTAGAGTCTAGTATTTATCATACAGAAAGAGGTAGAACAAAACAAATTTGTTAAGGAACCGCACAATTTTTTTTGGCCTATAACACAGCGGGATTCTCCGGATGGCATTTCAGTGCAGTGCGACCAAGGCATTGCGCGTGTTGTAACCAAACCTTTAACTCGACATTCCTTGACAAAGAAAGTAAAAACATCCCCGAAAGATCGGATGTTCAATTAGAGCAAGTTTTAAACACTAACTGATGGGGTAGAATTAGCGTTGCCAATTTATACTCGAAAATGTTTTTAAATTCTTGTTCTTAAAAAAAAACCTGATTCAAATTTACCATTTTGAAACTAAGCTATGCACAGCTAGCTATACTGTCTCCAACAGTAACATCAGAGAGTCTGTGGTAACATCATTCATAGATGTTAACAAGTTGTGATTGGTTCTAATTGTGGTTGCCTTAACGCTTGTGGTGAAGAGGAATATTTGTCCCATTTTACCTGCGGATGGTAAAGAATGCCCTACTTGTATTTTAGCTTATAATGGGTCAAATATATTAACTCCAAAGGTATTGACTTGAATCCACCACGCTTCTAAACTGGTATTTCTCTTCTTTTCATAGAAATGCTACATAAAGAATGAAAAAATGATGTCAGCATAACACTTATTTTTTACTCAAACACTTCTTTTTTATACGAGAACAATATGTCTGTCTTGTGTGTGTGTTTGGTTAAACACATGTATAGAAAAAAGCACACAAACCCTCTCATTTCATAAACCATTCTCCGTGAAACACTGTGAAAGCAAAATCTGAAAGTTGTGAGGGCTGGATAAATGTGTGATCTCTATGAATCCACTCAGTGGACAGATGTCCCGTGGAACTATTTCATGCACCTTCTGATTCTTTCACAATATAATACTTTAAAAAACAACAACCCACACACACTTTAAAAACCCCTTGAACTTTTAATCGCGAGCGACGACGGCAAGACATTTCTGGCGTGAAGATCCCGACATGAAGGATGAACTGTCAAAAGTGTCCTTGTCTACTTCCTCCCTGACTAGTTCTTTATGCAAACATCAGCTACCACCATGCATGTTGGAACAAGCACGTATCCCAAGGGGGTGGGTAGTCTGGTTCGACAATGCATCTTCAGAAAATTCATCTTTCAGATTTTTTTTGGTTGTAACATTTTGAAGATCACAAGCACATTGCCGATGACTGTGGGCATGCAGTTGGGGATATGAAATCGGCATATCGATCTGAGTTACGTACTAAGAAATGCAGAGATTCCATAGGCTTTAAGTTCGAAAAGGAAAAGAACAAACATGAGTGGATGTGTGATATTAAAGGAAGGGAAAATTATTCCAGGTCAACAATACAAGCTCTTGGGATAAGCGACCAACAGGTGATCCAAAATGTTGTGCTACGATTGTGTAACAGATACAGGAAAGAGACTCAGTAATGTGGCTATTTGTCATAAAAACTTGAAGAAAGTGGAGAAATTGCTCCATTAATCTTGAAACGTAACTGTATAACACTGCTCTAGAATCTGAAAAAAATCTGTATTGTCCAACTACTTATGGTTTAGCTTTAATGCTGAATTACTATGCACGTGGAGAAAGGGCAAG
Organism: Aplysia californica; assembly: GCF_000002075.1. Classification (NCBI taxonomy): domain Eukaryota; kingdom Metazoa; phylum Mollusca; class Gastropoda; order Aplysiida; family Aplysiidae; genus Aplysia; species Aplysia californica. The sequence continues at coordinate 168,120 of NW_004798370.1, forward strand.
CACAGTCATTAACATCGGCATAAGCATGCACGGTGTCAAAAGGAGCAGACATTTGAGTGATACGCTTCTCAAAAGTGATGCCGATACATGTATCAGCATCTGGACTGTACGGATTTGCAGGATATGAAAACATCTTTTACTTTTCAACAAAAAATGGCCAATGGAAAAACTTGCTACTGTCATCGTTGATAAGGATTACCCCTATTCAAAGCCGATGCATCATGAGGTGATGTGACTTGGGCTCATGAGACAAAATTGACCTACAGTTTTAAGAAGCCAGTGAAGTAAATTAAGACAACCAAGGTCCCTTACTAATAATACTGAAAAAAGAAATCACTGTAAAGTTGAAGGTTAAATGATCTAAATGTCCAATTGAAGGTAACCGTGAACCAGCAGTCCATCCGAAAGTTCCTCAGTGCCACGGACTCCGGAGTGCAGTACAGGTCTTATCGTGTGCAGGCAATGGTGACAACAGATCTCCCTCAGACGAACAAGTTCCATCACACGGCGGGGCTCAAGCAGGCTCTCAGCATCCTCTCAAGAAAAGCTAATTATATAATCATGTTACATACCTTGAGCCATCAAGTAAGTCCGTTCTGCATGATGTCATAAAAATTTACGCGGTCACTGCAAGAAAATCCATACTTTTTGCCTTTATGGTTAGTGACAAACTAACATACAAAATCCTGGTCAAAACTAAAGAGGAAAACCCTACTCTCTTTAAGGATATCGTTCCAAATTGGGGGAGGGGGGGGGCATTTCATCTTTTTAAATGGCATACGAATATGCTTCTTTCAAACTCTTTAAAGGAACTGGGATGGCTGACTTTCGTGGTTGCAGCCTGAACTGTATACCAAGCTTTCATAGGGAAACATAACGGGAGTTGGTGTTGGATGTATTCTTTTGTTGAGAGAAGCTCTTGTCCATGACAGATTCATCAGCATAGGAAGCAGAAATCTTTCAATGTAAAGGACAACAAATTAGATACATTAACTTTCACAGACCATAAAGGAATAGTAGCAACAATTAACACGAATACAACGCAGCCGAGGATATCCCCACACTGGAAGTTTAACAACACTTTACTCGACAACACTGAATATACAAACATGATCACGAACACGATTATTCATCACACTAACAGATTACAGACAAATAATGCTAGAGAAATATGGGACAACTTAAAACACATAATTAAATTGGACACAATAACCCAGGCGAAAAAAGTAAGTAGACACAGAAGAAACAGACAGCAACAACTAGAATACAGAATAGAACTCGCCAAACAACTAGGTCTGCAGAAAAAAGAAAACGTAATAGAATTTAAAAGGGAATTGGACGAACTAAACCATATAAAATATAATGGAGCGCCGATACGAACAAAATATCCAACAATAGAAGATGGAAAACCAACAGCTGTATATCTGGCTTTGGAACAGAACGTAAAAAAAAAGAAAATGATAACAGCAATCACGGATGAAGAAGGAAATACACAAACAGATACAAAAAAAATAACAAAAGCCTTCTTAAATTTTTACACCAAACTATATTATCAACAAGACACAGAAGTTATAATCCAAAATGAATACATGCAACACGTTACACAACTCTCTCACGAACAACAGCAAATCATAGATACAGAAATATCCATGACAGACATGCGTAATGCACTCTAATTGATGAAAGAAAATACCTCACCCGGGCCAGACGGGCTAACGGTAGAGTTTTACCAAGCCTTTTTTCCAACATTAGGTCCTCTTTTCACTGCAATGGTAAGGGAAAGTTATGAATCAGAAGGATTACCTGGGTCACTAAACTTATCATATATTTCCCTTATTCGAAAAGACTCGGGATCCCCGTTAGACATGAAAAATTATCGCCCAATATCCTTATTAAACGTAGACTATAAAATTATCTCCAAAGCTCTAACCAACAAGTTGAGGCCATTTATGCAACACTTAATACACACTGACCAAACTAGTGCAGTACACGGTAGAACAATACAAGATCACAACAATACAATCAGGGACATCATCACTTACGCAGAAGATAAACAATTAAACACATGCATACTCTCACTTAATCAAACAAAATCTTTCGATAGGGTGTCACATTCTTTTTTACATACAATTTTAGAAAAAAGTAAAGTAGGCCCAAAATTCCAAAAATGGATTCATATCCTCTACAAAAAAAAAACACAATCTAGAATTCTGGTGAACCACACCCTGTCAGACGCTTTCAATTTAGAAAGATCTGTGAGACAATGTGATTCTTTAAGCCCACTACTATATGTATTGTGTCTAGAACCACTACTAAACTCAATCCGATTGGACCCAAATATCAAAGGTGTCAAACTCCCAGGAGGAGGAGAACAAAAATTAATAGCCTTCGCAGATGACACAAATTTTTTTCCAACTAATTACAAATCCATACAACAAATATTCAAACATTTCCGACACTTTGGAAAGGCAGCGGATCAGAAATCAATGAAACAAAAAGTAAAGCGATAAGACTAGGGAAATGGAAAAAATGGGAAAATGATCAAGCCAAAATAGATTTGGTGGAAGAAATAAAAATCTTCGGCAATTATTGCACAAAGTCAAGAGACCAAAATTCCCCAACTAAATGGAACCTCATTGCTGAACAAATCCAAAATCACCTACCGAAACTTTATTATAAACACACATCCATTTTCGGACGAAGCATTATCATTAACACCCTCATCCACCCAAAAATCAATTACATAACACAGACGATCGACCCACCTCCCAGTTTTATCAAAAAAGTAAATCAACTTATCAGACACTTTATCTTTAAAGGAACCCTACAACGCATCAGACACACAACATTAATACAAGACAAATTGAACGGAGGAATAAAACTACAAGATATAGAGACGAAAACACGAACCTATAGACTACAACACGTTAAGAATGTAGTCAAGAACAAACAAAAACATCCCATAGCCCACTACTACATAGGACTACACATGACAAATCTAACACCGATAGACAACACAGGCCCTCATTTTTTTCGGTTGACAGCCCTCTTTCTACAGAAAATGCCTCCGCACATATAGGCAAAACCCTGAATTAATCACTCACGCTCGAACAACGAAAGAGATATACACAGCATTAACTAAAAGACATGCAACACCCTTATACGAACAGATTAAAAGAGGTAGGAAATACGCCATCGTGGACTTCTCAGAAACCTTTAAAAACTTGCACAGTAAAAACATAACACCCTGGCAAAAAAAGATCACATACAGAATACTATACAACACCCCCACACAAGTATCATGTTTCCGAGGAAGAGCAAGATGCAAAACATGTAAACGACACACACAAGAAACAGAGGAACACATTTTCTACACATGCCCACAAATCTAACAGACCAAACATGAATTAGCGAAGCTACTCAACACAAATACCAACACACAGATAGACATGTACAAAGCCATCTTTCTGAACATGCTACCACCGCAAACAACAGATGTCCACAACATTAGGTTACAAATATTGGCAGTATATAGAGAAACAATTTGAACAGTTGGACTACAAACAAATTTTGAAGAAAAAAACTATACACCAAACATGATCTCGGACTTATTCCATCGAAAAATCACATACAACTTTAACACAGAAACAAAATGGGCAGTCTTTGAGGGATACTTGAGCTGCGGCGAGAAAGAGTAAGTAAATGATCCGAATACAAGCAGAATGACTAGGACAAGACCAATAGACGAACCATGTTAGACAAGAAGAGACTGCTCTGTAAACACAGAGTAACAACGACTCGACATCCCACTGGTTGAAAGATGACGAACACAAAAGAACACAGCTCTAAAGCGAATGAAATAAAAGAACCACCAAATAAAATATGTAGCCTACATGGCACAAATGAGAATGAATGGAAAACAATTTACGTGTATGTG
>NW_004798370.1:172156-174652 GCF_000002075.1 Aplysia californica
AAAGAGGGGGAAGGGGGTATACATAAAAAAGCGGACGGGGATGAGCCGCAAATGTATCAGTCGAATGAATCAGAGAGTACAAGAAAGGGATGTAAATGAGCCCTAGAGAAAATGAATCCTGTGATGTTCTCAAAATTAATTAAAAAGCCCTTGGAAAATAAAAATAAAAGCCCCCCCCCCCAAAAAAAAAAAAGCGACTGCCAAAAAAAAATATATCAAGCTGAATATGAGGCACCCCTAACCCCCTCTCCTCCTAACCCCCTCTCCTCCTAACTCCCTCTCCTCCTAACCCCCTCTCCTCCTAACCCCCTCTCTCACCTCAGCACTAACCCCTTACCCCTAACCACTAACATCTCACCCCCCTCCTCCTCCTAACCACTAACGTCTAACCCTCCTCTTCCCCCTAACTTCTAACCCCTAACAAGGATCAGGAAAAGGCGTTTGGCCGGATAAATAGATGTCAACTTTGGAAAGTCTTAGAGGAATATGGCGTAAAAGGACAATTGTAGGAGAACATTATAGTACTTTATAAAAACAGCGTGTGTGCCGTAAGATCAACAGAAGGACTATCGAACTGGTTCCCCATCAGGTCTGGGCTGCGACAAGGGTGTGTTCTCTCTCTGTTTCTCTCCGCTTCTCTTCATCACTTACATGGAAACATCACTGAACTGAAGGAGCTTCTATTTGTTAATAAAAAAGAGTATATTAAATACAGATGAAGAGGAATTACAAAAACACACCACAAAACTAAATAGGGAATGTAAACACCTGAACATGAAAATCCCTATCTCAAAAACGGAAGTTACGAAGGTCAACAGAAATCCAGGGACACTCAACATTCTTATTGACGGAACACAGCTCCAACAAGTAGAGGAATTTAAATAGTTGGGAAGAATCTTCACACAAGATAGGCGTATGGACAAAGAAATAGAAACAAGAACTATGAAGGCAAATGCAGTGACTTACTAGCTCGCACCACCTGCTGAGTCACAAGAGCATCAAAACCGAAGTGAAATCCCAGCTCATTAACAGCATCTTCATACCAACATTAACATACCAGTGCCAAACATGGTCTCTAAACAAGGCATAAAAAAGAAAAATCAATGCAGGCGAAATGAGGTGTCTCCGCAAAACCATCAACGTCACCAGAAGAGACCGCATAAGAAACGAAACGGTACAAACTGGAATATCACCAGTAATAAAATTCATAGATCGTTAAAGAGTTAAATGGTTTGGACATCTAACCAGAATGCCCCAGAAACAACTAGCGGCTAGAGCTTACAACATCCGAGAATCCGGCTTCAAATCAAGAGGAAAAAAAAGAAAGACCTGGCACGATGGCGTTAGAAAGGTCCTGGACTAACATAACATATCTATCACAGACGCTACACACCTAGCACAGCACCGAAACTTGCACCTCCCCTCGACTTCTTAAGGATACCAGAGGAAGGAAAAAGTAAAAGTAAGACATAATGTTCTTCATTTTATAATGTTTCAAGCTTTGCAACATAAGTGCTTCCCCATAGTGCCGAAGATTAGAGTCTTTACAAGAGAGTAAAAAAAAAACCCCACACAAAAAGGAGTAGAGAAAAGGAAGATAGATCTTTGATAGGGAAGAAGGAGCAAACCCCACCAGAGCACCCGCCAACCGTGCACAAGTGGTGTTCAGCAGGCATACTGACGGAGACACTAAGTAAAAACAGGGAACGATCAGAGCCGCGCACTTTCGAGAAAAAACTATCAAAGTCGCGCACTTTCGAGAAAAAATTATCAGAGCCGCGCTCTTTCTAGAAAAATACTATCAGAGCCACACACTTTCTAGAAAATACTATCAGAGCCACACACTTTCTAGAAAATACTATCAGAGCCACACACTATCAGAACCGCGCACTTTTTGACGATATCGATGCAATTAGATATCTGATCCTATTCAATGGTTACAGCCCCCTTAATAAAATCACTCTGTAAATCCCCTATCCAAATACATTCGTCTTTCTGGAGACGTTAAGCATCTTCCAGACCGTTTCTCAGATGAAACTAAAAACACAGACCAAACAAAATGACACTGCCATGAAAGAGGAAGGGAGAATGCGTTATATACGCAAATATACGCAGAAGGACAATTCTCTCAAGGACACTTTTTATCCTGAACGAGCAACAAAAAGCTACCCCCTGCACTTCAAAAATTCCCTCTGTCCTGTTGAAATGTTTTTATACTTGAAAAGCCAATTCATTCAATTCGAAATGTAATTGATGCTGGTCACAAGCCAAGTAAAACGCTGAAGGTACTGACACATTGTTTGGTTGCTATTGGTTTTGGGAACCACCAATCTAATAGTATCGATATCGTCGAAAAGTGCGCGGCTCTGATAGTGCGAGCCTTTGATAGTTTTTTTTCTCGAAAGTGCGCGCCTTTGATGTTCTCCCAGTAAAAACGACTTTTCGTCCGAGTTGTACTTGCATATTGGAACTACTACTTGATAGAGACGAAAACAC
>NW_004798370.1:176976-178542 GCF_000002075.1 Aplysia californica
TGTGTGTGTGTGTGTGTGTGTGTGTGTTTGTGTGTTTTGGTATGCCCATGTATAAGTACACATTTTAAAAACTTTTTGCTTCTGTCTTATTGTGGGGATTCTCTGGAGTCATCTGCGCTTTCAATTTCGAAAATGTCTACCCTAGAGCCTAAGTTATTATGAGCAGAAGTCAAAAATTTGACAGAAAGCACATGGGTTAAAATTTTGAATATACATATGTTTACATAATTGTCTTAGAAGTACGTATACTATAGTATATGCGATATTCATCTATATGCTTTGTGTATACATATAACACCGAACCCGGAGGGATAGATAGAAGGCACCCAGGAAATAATTGGTCGCAAGAGTGTGAGAAACATACAAAAGAAGCAGAGGAAAATGACGATAGTAAGGATTAGGAAGGAAAAGGCAGCAGCTCCCTGTTGCAGTTCAGGCACAGTTATGAACATGTTATTGACGAATCAGCCGATTTACAATTACAATTCTACTGTTCATAAGTACATGTTAATGTCCCCCCTTTGGGAATGGCCTAAAGACACTTCAGTCAGTAGCACTGCCCCGGAAAGGCTTGGGGGGGGGGGGAGGGGATGATTAAACTTATAAGAATGGTTGTCGTAATTTACTTTTACCCAACATTGGGCGCCAAATCAATCAAATCAAACAGATTTAGCGATAATGGGATAGGCGAGCAAGGCTAAAATAAGTAGTTAGTTCATTGTTGAGTATTTTCCCTTCTGTACATGAACATAAATTAGATGAAAAGCTCACGCACAACTTCAGATTTGAAAGCTATAATATATTACAGAGGTTTAAAAAATTTTAAACACTTTTTTCTTTTAATTTATTTTATTTTAGATTTTATCATCTTTATTTTTTAGTGTGTGGATAAAATAGACACACCACAACAACAACAACAGCAAAGTTTCCAAAAACTACTTAATCTGCATGTAAGCCTAAAACCACTCAAAACGAAGAAAAAAAATGTAGGCCATAAAAAAACAACAACACACACACGCGCATAAAATATAACAAAAACGTTTCGAAAATAATCTCACACCCAAAGTTTGTAGTTCCGAATCCAATGACAAAGGAGCGGCAGCTTTGCAGACGTAAAAATCATTCCACCTGATGTCAATCTGTCGTTCATCAAACGTGTGTGTGTGTCGTATTCCTCTTTCCTGCTCTTTCTTTCATAATTTTCATCCACTCTTTTCCCTCCTAACAACTATTAATTAGTTTGCGGCAAAAATCGAGACAATATTAACATTATCTATCACTGGTTGATGATTTATCCTAATATTTCTGCGAACAGCCGTGCGTTTAGCATGCCTTGATCTCATATCCAACGTGTTTCTCTGTTGGTTAATTGAGTTATCCCAAAGTCCCCGGGCTTACCTAATTCAAATTCAATTGGTTAAATAGGCGCTATTGTGTGGGTACATCGCGCTCACTGGACCGTGGGGGAACGCTCCTCGGGATGGCAGCAGGTCGGAGTCAGACAGCGCAACACTCCTCCCTCCCTTCCTCCCCCTCCTCCTACTTTTGTCACTTTATCTTCTCCTC
>NW_004798370.1:179708-181228 GCF_000002075.1 Aplysia californica
ATATCAATATTGATAATAATAATAATACTACAATTTGATCACTGAGCGTACTTGATCAGTCACGCAAGATACAACAGTTCACAGTAACAAGAAAGCCATTTCAACCGCATAAAGAAGAACTTTCTCTACCAGGGGGCTGCTCAGTTTGTTACAGACCCAGTTTGTCACAGACCCAGTTTGTTACAGACCCAGTTTGTTACAGACCCAGTTTGCTACAGACCCAGTTTGGCACAGACCCAGTTTGTTACAGACCCAGTTTGTCACAGACCCAGTTTGTCACAATTTCACATAAGTATTTGAGTATTTATGACTGTCATAATTACAGCACTTTAACACTGTAGTTGTAACTGAAGTTCTTTATTCTCCACCTTCAAATTGGTGGTGCTTAGATAGTCCCTCTAAAATGTCAATTCAGCTTGTGTTGTTCAATATTCTTCTTTTTTGTATGCAAACCACATCAAATTTAATTTACTCTAAAAATTTTCAACAAAGACTGTTCTTTCGTTAAAACAAATGAAAAATAAAACTGAATTCATACAATCAATCAATTATTCATTTACTTATTTTGAGAATGTCAGTGAACACTTCCATCATGCAGGGCATAGTTGAGGCCTGTGACAAACTGGGCCTGTGACAAACTGGGCCTGTAACAAACTGGGCCTGTGACAAACTGGGCCTGTGACAAACTGGGACTGCGACAAACTGGAATGCTTCCCTGAACTCTGAATTAACCATACATTAATTATATGCACGTAAGGACTGCATAAAAAACAAAGCATGTCTGCACTTACTGAAGGCACACTACAACTAAGAATTAAACAATGGATTAAAAGTATTAAGATCTGTTATTTCTGTAAAAGCCCCCATAAACTGTCTCATTAAAAGATTTCAATTTCAGTCTAGCCAGGGGCTCGCTCTGAATTTTGTGGCATCTGTGGATGACGATAACTGTTGGGGTGGAGCATACGGTTGTAAAAACTCAGACGAACAGACTTACAGGCGAACAGACAAAGAGACAAACAGACAGAACAGAGAAAGAGACAGAGACAGACAAAAAGATGGACAACGCCAAAGAGGAAGATCAAACAGTGGCACTGCTGGAGTCCCGCCATACACACCTGGTGAGATCAAAGAGGGAGTCTTCAAAGAGCTGCAGATAATCCACACTGAGGGAGAGATATTATTTTTGTTACAATTATTTCTTTTTAATCCACCCTATCCTAGACCTTGACCTCATTTTTCTATCCTCAAAAAAAGGGGGGAAGAAAAAGAGAAGAAAAGAGAAGAAAAAGAGGGAAACGGCACCAACAAGAAAAAAAAAACCCTTTAAAAACATAAAAGGGACCTTGTCAATTGGAAAACAATTAACACCTCTGTCTCGAAAAACCCTCCCTAGTGCACAAAACACAGCCATATCTAAAAAGTTGAAACAGCCCCTCCCACAGAACAAAAGATAAAAAGCCTGCTGTTACTGGCCTCCCTACTCGAAGTAGTCCTTCCTTCAAAGACCCCCTACCTAC
>NW_004798370.1:182993-183919 GCF_000002075.1 Aplysia californica
TGCCAAAACAATCCTGCAAAGAACCGTACAAGGAAAGAGAAAGAGAGGAAGGCAGAGAAGAAGATGGGAGGACAACATTACAGAGTGGACAGATAAGGCGAAGGGAAAGCAGAAGACAAAAATAGATGGCGAGAGCTGGTTTTCAGATGCAGTGGTGTCTCCACGGTTGCCCCAACCACGGGATAGAAGAAGAAGAAGCTACAGAGATTTTGCGTATCAGTCGCAGAGACTGTGCCCACCATTTCGGAACTTCACGTGACGGTAAAGATGGTTCCAGTAGGGAACGGGGATAGAGGGTGCCCACGTCCCTTGTTCCTCATTGGAGCAGAGGAAGATAGAACTAACGCTAACATTACTTAAACGCAATCCCACATCATCACTCATCACACCATTATATATAAAACCATCGCCGCTCTCAGATCAATGATTTACATCTATAATCCTGGAATTTCTATATGCTATCACAGTTACTTATTATACTAAGTATGCACGAAACACACTATTGGATACTATCATACGCACTTTTTTCTACTAATCAGATGGAGTCAATCTCATATAAATGGGCAAGGGATTAAAAAAAGATATCGCGTGTCAGTGATATAGGGTACAGTTGCTTAGTCACCATGCTGCACTGATCAAATTAATACATTATGCGCAATATTTTAAATTAAATACGAACCGCACAAAAATTTAATGATGAGTTATTTCGTGTGGTGACCCGAAACGTCCCCACCTGACTCGATCAAATCTCTCAAACACGCATGCAGTCAACCATTAGTCAACGATAGAAAATACCCAGCCTATTTTTTAAAAAAAGACATAATGTTATTATTATTACAGATAAATATCAAGTTATCTCTACAATAAAAGATCTTAATGCACACGCATATTCAAAATCTAAACAGGCAGATTAATGGGCACAACCC
>NW_004798370.1:184818-186282 GCF_000002075.1 Aplysia californica
TTGTTTTTAACAATGAGCGTCCCACGTGCGCTTCATCAAGCACTACCTCATTTGATTTCTTTTCTTCAAATCGGCTTGAAATACTCTCATCCCCCTTTAGCTAAAAGAAAACTCCGTAAAATGTGTATCATTGTTTAAAAACCTATCCGTTCGTCCTGATTTACTATTACATCCATACGACGTGGGGAACTCTGTGCCACCATTTTGCAAAGAGGAAATTTACTCGTTAATCCGATACGTATGCTTTGCATAGCAGCCTGTCAAAATGATTTTTTGAAAAATACTGAAAGTTTCAAAGAGGTCTTCGTACTGGAACTATTTTAAAATGTGAAGAATACAACCCCGGGGGGTACAAAATGATCCCAGTGCGTACTGATTGGGTTAAAACTATGTGTTAATTTTTTGGCTCATTTTCTCAAAATGCTCATTGTATACCTTTAAGGGTTGAAAAAAAAATTAACTCCCATTGTCCAAGATAAACCTATGAAATTTGGAGAATAAGTGCACCATACCATGCAAATCTGATTGAAATTACCCTAGCCTTTTCTTATTATTGGAGCAACAATCTTAACAATTCTTTTTTACGTTGCAATTTAGCCTGTTTTCACCATTCGCTGACATGCAGACAACCTAAAGATCATAGAACTATTAACATTTAAAATATTATATCAAGAAAAATTTACGCCATTTTTGCTGAAATTTGTTCACTGATTACAAATGTTTAAACATAGATAGCAGTAACTATATTATAGTTTTTGAGTTTTTAGCTTTAGAAACCTATCATCCTTCAGATAGCCTCGTTTCTCTCTAATGTGTTATACATTGGGAAATGTTTGCTCCAGAACAGAAATTCTGGTGAAAAGAAATCTAAAATGTGAAAATAAGAAGGTGCAAACGTATAGAAATTGATTCAATGTTTCAATATACATGTGTGAAACGCACTGAAAAAAATATTTTTTGAGAAATACTTAAAGTTCAAAGAGGTCTTCGTACCAGAAGTATTCTAAAAATGAAAAAAAAAAAGAAAGAGAAACTTCTCGGTATCGAGCCCTGTGAAAATAGACACATCACGTTTAATCATCAATTACATGTATTGTCTTCGAAACGCACGGTCTTAGCTCTTACATCAGTCTCAAGCACGCTGAGGTTAAGAGTTATACTTGTAAACAAGCCCAAAAGTGTTCACAAATAAAATTAACAATCGCTTTATGAATTTTAAAGCGGAAACCCCAGTAAAAGTAAGTGTGAAAATGGTGAAATGGTATATTATGTTTTAACGCCCCTACCAACACTATTAGGTTTTCTAAGAGGCGGTCCCTCCAAGTTTAACGTCCATTTCCGAAAGGACAAAGCCAAATGGGAATATCGTGTAAAGTGCCTTTCCCAAGGACACAACGTCGGACCGAGCTGATCCTCGAACCCCCGAACCCGCAATCTCCGATTACGGGTCTGGTAGCCTAACCA
>NW_004798370.1:187650-189054 GCF_000002075.1 Aplysia californica
TGTTTTGTTTTTGTTTTTTGGTGGGTTTTTTTGGGTTTTTTTTTTGGGGGGGGTGTTTCTGTTGTTACACAATAATTTCTTCCTCAGTTTCATTTCTTTTTCCCTCCTAAATTTAGAAGAAAAAAAATGTCGCTAGTGCAAGTTCAAAGACGAAGTGTCATATCTTTGAGTTTTGTTTTCATCAACTCGGGATGATCTAATCATCGGACAAAAGCGTCACTGAGCTCTGGTTTTTGGACAACACAAAATTAACAGTGAATGAAAAAAAAAGCAAGCAAAAAAAGAAAAGCCTCCATAAAAAAAGTAAACTACCTCTCTCCCCCACCACCACCCCCTTCCATCAATTCTATCATTTTCAAGTGACCGAGGCAGTCGACGTTCATCCCTCCCTCCGCCCCTCCAGATGTAGTAAAAGTTGTTACAATTACAATAATTTTTGTTGTTATAATCTGGGAGTGGCGGACGGACCAACAGAAGTTGCGTGACAAGTTGGCGGGAAATATTCATCACACCACCACCCCAGCCCCGCCCCGCCCTGTCCCAGCCCTTGCCCTGCCCTTGCTCTGCGTTGCCCTGCTTTGCCTTGCCTTGTCTTGTCTGGTCTGGTCTCAATAGGACTTACTTAATGAGGCGCTGCAGGGATCGACTCGCGGGCTTTTGTGTCGGGGCTGGTAACAGCAGCAGACACCGAGGGTTGGCCTTAAGTTACGGCTGTGTTTCAATTTCGAGTGGCTGGCCGACCCACCCACCCACCAACCAACCGACCGCTCCTGCTCATTTCATTATTATATAAACTATACTATTGTTCGTTAGGGGATCCATTCGTTAGACTTGCCAGAAAGGTGGTGATTTTTTTGTTTGTTGTTGTAGTTGAATTCTTTTTTTTTTCCCTTGATTTTTTTTTGGCGGGTGATTTTTTTCCATTTTTGGGGTGGGGGGTGGGAGGGAGGGTGTGTCTGGGGGAGAAGGGGAGAGGGGAGAGGCGAGTAAAGAGGGCGGGCGTGTATGTGTGTATGTTGGGGTGGGGGTGGGGGGTTAGAGGGAAAGGGAGGTATGTGGCTGAGGTTGCTTTAGAAGTAGTTCATCCGTGACTGAAGCGAAGTTCAAAGCCCATAAGGAACACGACATTATTCAATATTTACAACACTGTAGCATAAATTAAAGCACAGTGGTGAGCAGTGAAATAATATTAATAAATTGTAAAGTGCAGAAAGGTTGGCCAGATTGTTTATGTGCTCCAATAATTGTTGGCATACTCATTAGCCTCCAGTGGCTTTCTTTGTGTGTGTTTTCTCTGTTCTGTCTCGCTCTGCCTCTCTGTCTCTGTCTATCTATCTCTGTATCTCTCTGTCTCTGTCTATCTGTCACTGTCTCTCTTTCTCTCCCTCTCTCTCCCTCTCTCTC
>NW_004798370.1:190060-191495 GCF_000002075.1 Aplysia californica
ATGTTCAATTGTCTTTATTAGAATGAAAAAAATATCCATTTATCTTGAATACAAGTCGAGATATTTGCGAATGAAGGGGGTGGGGTCACCTGTTTTCAGAGGTAAATTATTGAGAAAATGGCTGCCAAAGATTAGTTATTTCCTAAACTTAAGAGTCCGTGCTAACAGAAAACATACATTACTCAATGTTTTTCAGAAAAATCCTCTCAGAAATGTGTTCTTTAATGGGCATGAAAGGTGTGGAGCCAAAAAACAAAAAAAATGATAAACATTCACAAACCTGCGGAAAAATTCAAGTTTCTTCACTTGGATTATTTTGACGAGAGCCTGATTCCACGTTGCCTCACATATGATTTCTTCACCTGTGTGGGAGAAGACAGCGGAGCAGACGCGTGCATTGAGAAAGCGACACACGCACTTACACGCGCTCACACGCGCTCACACGCTCCGGCGCACACGCCCTCCCGCGCGCGCACTTGTATGTTTGTGTATTTTTGTCGTTGTGATTGTGGATGCGTCTGTTTGCGGTTATGATTGTGGGTGTGTTTGTTTGTGGTTATGATTGTGTGTGTGTCTGTGTGTGTGTGTGTCTGTGTGTGTGAGAGAGAGAGAGAGTGTGTATGTGTATGTGTGTGTGTGTCTGTGTGTGTGTCTGTGTGAGTATGTATGTGTGTTTGTATGTGTGTGCTTGGGGGGGGGGAGGATATAGTTTACTTTTAGGATCATGGTATAACGATGGTAAAAAAAGGTTTTCCAAGATTGAAACAACTATAACCCTGTTTGGATGCTTTCCACAAATTCCTCATGGGTGTACTTTAATTGCTGCTGCTGTTGTTGTTGGTATATCTGCTGCCTCATCTGTTGCTGATGTTGATGCAGCGGCTGCTTCTTCTGACATAGTTTCTGCTGCTGCTGTTGCTGCTGTATCTGCTGCTGTTACTGCTACTTCTGTAATTGCTACTCCTGCTGCTGCTGCTGCTGCTGCTTTCTAGTGCTGCTCTTCTTGTTAGGGATTTCCTCACTGTTGTTGCTGTAGCTGATGCTGTTACTGCTACTTCTGCTGCTGCTACTCCTGCTGCTGCTGCTGCTGCTGCTGCTGCTGCTGCTGCTGTTGCCTTCTATTGCTGCTCTTCTTGTTAGTGATTTCCTCGCAGTTGTTGCTGTATCTGTTGTTGCTGTAGCTGATCTCTCTGTTGCTGCTGTAGCTGATCTCTCTGTTGCTGCTGTAGCTGATCTCTCTGTTGTTGCTGTATCTGTTGTTGCTGTATCTGTTGTTGCTGTAGCTGTTGTTGCTGTAGCTGTTGTTGCTGTAGCTGTTGTTGCTGTAGCTGATCTCTCTGTTGTTGCTGTATCTGTTGTTGCTGTATCTGTTGTTGCTGTATCTGTTGTTGCTGTATCTGTTGTTGCTGTTTCTGTTGTTGCTGTAGCTGTTGTT
>NW_004798370.1:192218-194029 GCF_000002075.1 Aplysia californica
TCCACCCTCCGAAAAAAAAGAAATGCTTTTAATGAATACACCTTAACAATATAATGCTAAAACACCGATTTTAAAAACCCATCAGCTATAAACAAAAATCAAAAACATACAAAACTGAATTCGATTAGCGGGGTGCACTCGGTGAAAAATCTGACCCCACAAATCATGTGACGCATCCCTATACCCTAGAATTACGAAGCTCTATTTGCCCGGTACATAACTTTGACTTTGAATGAAAAATTTGACGTAAAGAACTTAAAGTTAAGTTTCACAAAATGTCAAACTTTTCAGAATGCAATTTTTAAAATATTATTTTGATAATGACTCCGAATATTACAATTTTGATTGATAGAGCAATTTTTTTTTTAATGCGGTTTCTGACCTCATTGTCTTAGTAACTCTAAATACCCGAGAATTTCAGATAGAACGTTGTAGATCTGGGGTAGCGATATACTCGTTTTGTGATTTGCTTTTGGCCTTGATTTTCATCAAATGTCTCCGATGGTGACTTTGAAAATGGCAGACATATGTGAAGCGTGCTGACAAAAGGAGTTACTTCTCGGTTTCAAGACTTATTTAAAAAAATATAGACCTATCACGCTTATACGCGAATTTTTTATAATTTATTAGTGTAGAATAATAAAAGGCATGTTTTAGTTATAAAAAATGGCATTAGTAAAAGTTCGACAAATTTGACCCCTGTGTCGATTTTAAGCCAATATCTCCATTTTGTGGATTGCGAAAAGAAACCCATTTTGTCAGCACGCCTCACATTTGCTTTTGGCCTTGATTTTCATCAAATGTCCCCGATGGTGGCTTTGAAAATGGCAGACATATGTGAGGCATCGTGGTGGAATCAGGCTTTCGTCGATTTTTGGGCACATCGAATTATTGGTATCATCTTAAAGCTTGTTTACTTGTCTTTATTTGATGAAAAAAATATCCGTTATCTTAAATACAAGTCGAAATATTTGAGAATAAAGGAGGTGGGGGTCACCTGTTTTCAGAGGTAAAATTAGTGAAAAAATGGCTGCCAAAGATTACTTATTTCCTTAGCTGGTAACTGAAAATAATATACATCTTTTGTGCCTTTAATCAACGTTTTTCAGAAAAATCCTCACAGAAATGAATTCTTTAATGGGCATGAACGGTGTTGAGCCCAAAAACAAAAATTTGATAAAAGTTCACAAACCAGCAGAAAAATGCAAGTTTCTTCACTTTTATTATTTTGACGAGGGCCTGATTCCACCGCGCTGCCTTACATATTATTTTGTCGCTTTTAAGCACAAGGGGGCTATCCAGAAAAATGGTGTTTTGAGAAAATCGAAGGTTAAGTTTTTGCCCCTTGTTCAGTTTCTTTTAAAGACAAGGCGAGTTTTCTCTATAACCAAACAAATATACACACTAATGAAACCAAACTTCTCCTATAGGTAGGGTAATGCCCACTTTTAGTGTAGGTCAAGATTTCTGGAAACCTCCGAAATATGGGTTAACCTGCTTATCCTTAAAAGCGACCAATTTGTTTTTCGGGACTTGATAGAACTGTGCTACAGTTAAAAGTAGCCTTGGCCTTTTTCTCACCCGTGAAAGAAAATCTGTCCGCCACCAACTGTATCAGATCGTATCAAATAAAGATTTGATGAAATATCTACAGTGTGCACTTGGCATTAGGAAAAATATGACAGAACTGATCTATTTAAAACACATGTATATTATTACATCATTTTACTTAGCTAACAGATTTGTAATTCAAAGCGATCGTGTTATATCATGATAAAAGAGATTAAATTATTTTATTTTTTTTATTTTAC
>NW_004798370.1:195128-196556 GCF_000002075.1 Aplysia californica
ACACACACACACACACACAAACACAAACACACACACAGAGATGTTTATATCTAGTAGGCCTACCATCTTAAGTTCCTTTTTCCCCGGACTCGATGACCGCGAGAAAAAAAATGTAATAAATTCTCCAATTTTGCCCGAATCTGCAACTTTGAGAGAAATTACGTTTTATCCTCCGCATTCCATAAGCTATGCTCAAATTGGTCGCTTTTAAGGACAAGCAGGCTAACCCAGATTTCGAGAGTTTCCAGAAATCTTGACCTACACCAAAAGTGAGCATTGCTCTACCTGTTGGAGAAGTTTGGTTTCACTGTTGTGCATATTTGTTTGGTTACAGAGAAAACACTCCCTGTCTTTTAAAGAAATCCAAAAACTTTACCTTAGATTTTCTCAAAACACGTTTTGAGGGATAGCCCCCTTGTGCTTAAAAGTGACCAATTTCAATTGGTCAGACGAGCCTCGCAACATCTGCCATATCTTGGAGTAACCCAGAAAACACCATTTTGCCCTAGAAAATACAACGATTTTCAAGTCTGCACATCTGAAAGAAAAATCATATTATGGAAGTAGTACGAGCAATTCAAATTGAGAGGATTTCTGTAAATAAGGCATTTAAGCGGCGTGTGCATTAAGAGACCAGTGCTAAATGTGGGATGCAGGAAATGGGGAAACATTACAATTTCTCAAGTCGGTCGGGATAACGACAAAGAAATAAATCTGTTCGAGGACGTAGAGGTGAACTATGCGTGTCACAGTCTCCCTACCTTCGGAATCTTAGTGCATGACTTGAAAATAGCTACAGTGCAACACTGATATGTCGAGCACAGAAGACTCGGAATTACGCATTGTCGAACAGTGCCGGCGGTCCCGGGTTTTTTGTTTGTTGGGTTTCTTCATCTGTGTAAAATACCCCTCTCGAACTACGGATCCCTCGAACTACCGAGGGAGGTCCGAACGAATTCGAGCTACCTGTGTAATAGTGTGTATTACATTTCTGTTTACCAAGGAATATCCTCAGACTGAATGAAATGAAATGCAGGAAAATGTAACACTTTCGCCACTTAAAACGACACGATACCATTGTGTAAGAGGAGCTTGAAAGAATGACATAGGGCAAGAGAGTCATGGGAAAGACAGAGAGTAGCATGGATGGACAACATAAGAACATAAACATGGACATGGCAGAAAGTGCAATGGCAGCTCGCGACCGTGAACGATGGAGGGTCATTACACGTCAACCTCTGAGTCAGAGGTGACACCTCCAGATATCCATGTATCCCGGTATCCAAGTATCCAGGTATCCCCAGACAAAGCTCTGTTGAGAAAAGCAATGAGTGCGTGGGTTTTTAAGTAAGACAATTGAGGTAGAGTGAGAAGGGTTTTTTTTACAGTGTATTTGCTCAAACGATAGACTCATTTCTAATGACTGGA
>NW_004798370.1:197408-199092 GCF_000002075.1 Aplysia californica
GAACTCAGAGATCGAGTATTGGAGCTTGTGAGAGTGCGGACGTGGGCGTCTTCGAGTAGCTACCTCAGAATTATTAGGTTCTATCTGACATATTTTGGATGTTTTGAGTTATTAAGATAGTGAGATCAGAAAAAAAACCCCCCAAAATGTACTGTCTGCTCTATCAAAATCGTTAGATTATTTGGAATCGTTATATCAAAATATTCAAAGAATTGCATTCGAAAAAGCTTGACATGATGTGAAACCAAATTTCTCCAATAGGTAGAGCAATGGCCACTTTTGGAGTAAGTCAAGATTTCTGGAAACACCCGAAATCTGGCTTAGCCCTCTTGTCCTTGAAAGCGACTATTTGATTTCTTTTCCTTCCAAGAAAATTCTCATCAGCCTCCTACGCCTTACCAGAGTCACAAGGGGCTAGCCGTTACGCCTTACTGATGACAGGATAAGTGAAGCACGGATGAACTTCTAGAGCGAAGATCTCTTTGAAACTTTCAGTTTTTCTCAAAAAAATCATTTTGACAAACTGCTATGCAAAGCATACAGATTGGATTAGCGAGTGAATTTCATCTTTGGAAAGTGGTGGCGCAGAGTTCCCCACGTCGTATGGATACGATAGTAAAACACGACGAACGGATAAGGTTAGATAAACTAAGGACTACTGCAGTGTTGAAGAAGTCGTTTCGAACCCGGGGCCTATCGGATGAGAGGCAAACACCATACCCCAAGACCACGAGGACCCCCTCCCCCCTCCCCAAACTCAGACTACGGCTGGATCTAACAAGCAGGCTCGAAGAAGTCTGCTCATTTAAGTTGAATTTGATCAGAGATTTTTACGGTACTTACTTAACTTTTAAAAAAGAGACCAAAAATTAAGAAAACAAAAAGCAAAAACAAGACTAAAAAGACCCAACAAAACTAACAAATAAAAGCAGCAATAAAAAACCCCCAAAAACAAAAACAAAAAACTATCAAAACACCCCCACCCCCCCTCCCCCCACACACACACAAAAACGAGAAGAATGACCTAAGTAAAAGAAAAAAAACCCAACAACAACTTCTAAACAAAACACAAAAGGAGCATTACGACTTAAAAAAACCAATGTTAACAAAACAAAGAATATTTTTATTACTTGTTTTTAATCTCAATTGAGCTGAATCAATATCACCATAATAATAGTAATAATAATTATAATATAGAACAAAAACAAATGGCTGGAAATACATTGGTGCGAAATTGAAATGTTGGAATATCATCAAAAAACTTCAGTGAAAGAAAAAAAAAAAACAGCCAGAAACAGGCCACGATAGTAGTAATCATTGTAATAATAAGATTATACAGCGTGAGACATGCATAGTGGTCGTTTCTGTGATCCTTAGAAGTAATCAATAAATCATGATTATCCACAGAAGGGGGCATACTTTGTTCGGTTATCACTTCCTTTACTTCTTCCTCGCTTCTCTCTAAATATCCCCACCCTTCCTCTATTTTCACTCTCTTTTACACACACACAATCATGAAAACACACACAGAGACACTTTCTCTCTCTCTCTCTCTCTCTCTCTTTCTCTCTCTCTGTGTTTCTCTCTCTCTCTGTGTTTCTCTCTCTCTCTGTGTTTCTCTCTCTCTCTTTCTTTCTTTATCTCTCTCTCACTCACTCACACAAACACACACACACACACACAC
>NW_004798370.1:200528-202058 GCF_000002075.1 Aplysia californica
AGAGAGAGAGAGAGAGAGAGGGGGTGGGTTGAGGGAGACAAAGAGAGAGAGAGACGTTCATTTTTTAAATAGAGGGCAGAAATCGCGTTATATTAATATTGAGGTGGTTTTTACCTCCATCTGGCACTCTGAGATTGAACAATAATAATCAAATCTCTAGCTTTCCAATGCTAAAACAAAAAGTACAATATGATTAACTTTTCAAAGATGAAACAAAAATGTACAAATTATTTGTGAAGCGTGTGACAAAAGGAGTTACTTCTCGGATTCAAGACTTTTTAAAAAAGATATAGACCTATCACGCTTATACGTGAAGCTTTTATAATTTATTAGTATGGAATAATAAAAGGCATGTTATAGTTCTAGAATATGGCATTAGTAAAAATTCTACAAATTTGACCCCTGTGTCGATTTTTAGCCAATATCTCCATTTTGTGGATTGCGAGAAGTAACTCATTTTGTCAGCACACCTCACATTTGATTAAAACGACAATGAGAGTAGTGATGAAAATAGTTGTATAAACCCTGCTCACCTACCAAAGAACCCAAACACACTTTTGGGTCGGGCAGGATGCTACTTTGATATAATAAAATCGTAAACTATCAATATTATCAAGGCAACATTTGGCTTCTATCCTGAGAAAAAGAATAATCGACGACGAGAACGTAAAAATGTTGTTGTAGTTCTCAAAGTCTATCATGATAGCGTGGGAGTCTGTGGTGTAGTAACTAGTGTCTTCTTCTCGCCTTACAAACCAAGGATGTGACCTCGAAGTACCGTTTTGATATCGTGTCATATTTTATTATTATACACAGAGTGTACCACAGCTATAACCTGATCCGATCCGATCCAATCTAATCCGATCCGACTCCGTCCAATCCCATCCGATCCGATTATGCATTTTTTGACTAATGGGCATCCCTTATAAGAAGCAATGTCAACCTTGTGAACTCTTCTGCTTCAAGGGGTATATTATCGTTCGACATCAATAAACAAGCAAACGTTGTTTCGGTTGTTCAAGAACACACCCAGTGGGGGTTCAAACCCAAGCCCTTAGCCCCATCGTCCTACCATTGTACCAACTTTGCTGACGGTGCACCCTTTGACAAAAAGGCATAAAAGAAATTATAATGTCAACTAATGACCAATAAGGACAACCAATGACCTCACCAGCTGTAAGGACGTACCGTATGATATGCGTAAACAAAGTCGAATAAATATAATCAGAATCTTTGTACATATTATTATCATCATCATCATCAATAATATACAGAGATAATAACCAACCATTTTTGTTTTGATGTCAGCGAGGGTGAACATTTTAGATGAGAATCGGCCATAGACTTGTATTGTAACATCCTAGACCGGGTACTGTCATGGCTGACACTCTTGCTCTCTATCTTAATGTAAGCATTTTCTGTTCCTACAGGCCTATCCTTCATAAGCTTTTAGCGTTATTTTTTAAATTATAGTTGTTCTGTACCTACGTCTGAATGACAATAATCTATGTGTGTGTTTGTGTGTGTGTT
>NW_004798370.1:202422-203522 GCF_000002075.1 Aplysia californica
TATTATATTTTATTATTATTATCATTATTATTATTATCATTATTATTATTATTGTTAAAACTTTGCTGCGCTGATGGGCAACAACAGTGGGCGAACTAAAGGACGGCGAAACATCATTCTCGCTATATATAGACGAGTGGGCACACCACATTTCCCTGCTTGCTTAGTTTAGTTTTAGTAAGAGTTTTACAGCACTTGCAGCACAATAAGGAAGTAACAAACATAACAAAGAAGAAGGGGAGATAAAGATAGTAGATGTTTGATAAGAAAGTAGGAGCAAACCACACCAGAACACCCTCCAACCACCCACCCCTACTTGCCCTTCATTTGGTTGGTTCCAAATGGAAATAGTTCTAATAAAATATAAGCTCCATGGTGCCCCGGAATTTTGTCAGAGTCGACGATCTAGGATATTACAATATTATAAGTCTATGGAATCACGACACGACTTTTTGCCACCCTAGAATTACAGAGTTCTATCTGCTCAGTACACAGATCTAGTTTTGAGAAATTCGACGTAAAAAAAAAATGGCGAGTTTCACAACATGTCAAGCTTTTTCGAATGTTGCAATTCTTTGAATATCTTGATAACGACTCCGAATAATCTTACGATTTTGACGGAGCAGATATTATCACATTTGATATTTAGCCTCATGGACTTAGCAACTCATAGAGGCCAAAAAATGTCAGACAGAACTTTATACTTCTCAGGGAGCGACATGGTGGAACTTCCAGAATTTAAACAAACAAAAAAACTTGAAAAGAAATGAGATACATCACAAGTTTTCTTTGATCTTAAAAGGTTGTATTTCGTTTACAGTCAACGAAATAAGAAAAAAAATTAACAATTATTTTGCAGTGAGAACAACTGAAAGTCATCCACATTCCTTGCAACCCATAGGGCTCGATTGCACATTTCAACAAAGAAAAATCAACAGTGTTATTTCTATAATAATAATAATATGTACAGCATTCACAGAAAAATCAACAGTGTTATTTCTATAATATGTACAGCATTCACAAGCAATCTTTTGAAGATGAACATTCAGGTACAGTTGAGAATGTGAGGTAAACGTAATGTAACAGTTTTTTAAAAATTA
>NW_004798370.1:205851-207215 GCF_000002075.1 Aplysia californica
TAATCTCTTATAATATGGAAACATATTATTTAAATACACATCCATTATCTAATACGCACTCAAACGTACACACGCGCACACATGCAGGCGCGCGCACGCACACACACACACACACACACACACACACACACACACTCTCTCTCTCTCTCTCTCTCTCTCTCTCTCTCTCTCTCTCATACACACACTCTCTTGGCAGTACCAGCAAAGTTGAGTTTCTTTAGACCTAAACCACCACCCATGACATTGGCGAAAATAGATTATGACGTGTCTAATTTTGTAGGAATGCTGCTTAGATTTTCAAATAGTCCTGTTTGATAATGGAGGATTTCGTTATGATATGACCAAACAATAAAAAAAAAAATAAATAAATAAAATTATGCCGTCCATTCAAGGAGGTAAATCTGTCCACCTGCAATAGATGTAAGCCGCCTTGTCAATTCGCCCCCACCTGCCCACTCAGCAGTAGTGAGTACCTGACTTTGAGTTGGGGAAGTAAAGGCGGCGTGGAAAGGAACTGGCCACCCTACCACAATATTATTTATGCTGAAGGCCCAGGAAGTTGTCTCACTAACAAGGTAACCCCCAGTGTCCGGATCAGATGCGGGAAGAACATTACTTTAAAGGGGAACAATTATGCCGTCTATTCATGGATGTAAATCTGTCCACCTGCAATAAATGCAGACCACCTTATCAAATCAGGATTCCACGAAGAAGTCTGCAGTGTGTACTGTTAAGTTTATATGTCAAGTACATTACTCACCTCGAAGGACTTTTCCTTCCCGGTGTCGTTGACCCTGGCGCTAGCAGAGAGGTTGAGCGGAACGTTATTGCCCGTGTCCGGCCCAGCAGTCACGTAGGAAAGGCCGGGGGGGATGGAAATTGCTGATTGGCTCTCCAGCGGTGATGACGTCGGCATATGCGGGGGCGGCAATGGCGCGCATGGGCTGAGGGCAGAGCTGGGCGGGGTGGGAGGGGTGAGGGGGGACGCCATGGAGCGCAGAACGGATGACGTCATATCCTGAGGGTGGTGATGGCGGCTCGGAGGACTCTCGCTTGTGGGTCGGTTGCTAAGGCAACGGGAGCATTGGCAGGGGAGGAAATCTTCTTTTCGGCTGAAGTTTGTGGAGTTGTAGTAAAGAGGTAGGCTCTGAGGGGGGGAAAAGCATGCAGAAATACATTTTTAAAAGCGGTTTTCAGAAAACATCCAATAGAAATTGAACAACAAAAAAATGATGAACAGAAAGTAAATTATTCTTATACCCGATGTCCGGTCTAGAAGCCAACATAAAAAAACGGGTTTTCAGAATACATCTTATAGAAATTGGACTGTAGAACAAAACAGCTGAACAGAAAGAAAATTATTC
>NW_004798370.1:210981-211913 GCF_000002075.1 Aplysia californica
GTTTGGAGAAAATCTAAGGAAAGGTTTTTGCTCCTTTTTCAGTTTCTTTAAAAGACAAGCCGAGTTTTCTCTTTTGCCAAACAAATATACACACCAATGAAGCCAAACTTCTCCAATAGGTAGGGCAATGGTCACTTTTGGTGTAGGTCTAGATTTCTGGAAACTTCTGAAATATGGGTTAGCCCACTTGTCCTTAAAAGCGACTAATTTTGGGGCATGTGGAGTTATTGGTTTAAAGTGTGTTCATTTGCCTTGCTTTCGATTAAAGAATTACCCTTCCATCTAGAGTACAAGTTGAGATAATGGCCATTGAAGAAGGTGGGGGTGGCCTGGTTTCAGAAGTAAAATTAGTTATAAAATGGTAGCTAAAGTTTGGTTATTTACAAAGTCCGTGGAAACTGACAATTAATCTACATTTTTGTGTGCCTTTAATCTATTAAAAAAATATATAATTCACAGTGAAATGAGTTCTTAAATAGACATAGAGAGTGTTAAGCCAAAACGTTTCCATAAAAATCGTAAAACGTGAGGAAAGGTGGGCAAAATCTGGTTAAACTATCGGGATAACAGGATAATTCTAAAAAAAAAAAAAAAAAACATTGTCCGAATTCAGACTCTTAACTCTCTTTCCTGACCCGTTTGCCGAAGTGGGTGCACCCATATGTTGAAGTGGTTCTAAATAGTTTGCTGATGTGGTTCTAACACATTTGCCGAAGAGGTTCATAACATATTATTTGTCGGAGAGGTGCACTAACATATTATCCGGATTTTGCTACAAGTGACTCATTGCCTAGCCCTAATTGAGAGCGCATTGATGTGTGGGTCGGCCAACTTCAGAACTAGAACCAAGGAGATTAAAAGTAAGTTCTAAGCTCCTTGACTAGAACACATACCAGAATCAATAGAATATCCTGTACCAGTTGAACTCACAG
>NW_004798370.1:214077-215325 GCF_000002075.1 Aplysia californica
GGGTTGAAGGGGTAGTGAAACTGTTTTGCCTTTCTCTTTGTTTTCAGTAAATTTAACGTAGAATCTAGATTCTACATGTACTTTTGAAAAATATTTGGGCTTAATTTCTAAATTGAAGTTTTCATTAAAACGACGTTCAAGTCAATACAACAAGTTGTATGCAATAAAATAAATGGTCCTTTAAAATACCTATGATAATAGATCTTACTAAAAACAGACCACACGGACTTGATTCACCCTCCCGGACCCCCAACCCCCACCTCACTCCCATCTACGACAATGGAATAAGCTGAATGAAGTCAACTTCAGACGCAAGGACGAGTCCATTGTTCCTATCAATAGGAGTGATCACCCTGGAATACTTCTAGATTTAGGGAGGTCAGCTACTCACTTGTCTTGGAACTGGTAACTGTTACTATGTTTTGGATTTGCCTTCTAGTTTTAGTAAGTGTTTTACGGCACTTGCAACACAATAAGGTCATATGCTTTCCGAAGATTAGAGGTGTTACAAGGGAGTTACAAGCACAAAAAAGAAGGATGGAAAATAAAGACGATAGATGTTTGATGGGAAAGAAGAAGCAGACCACACCAGAGCACCCACCAACCACCCACGGGATTTGCCTTGACTCTCGGTTAGGGCTGGCTAATGCGGGCTGAAAGCGATGCAATGTCCCAAGAGACAGACAGTAACAAACCGCATCACTCGTGAAGTGAGTCCCCGTTTTCATGCAGCCTGGTCGATAAATCAAAAGCAAAAAACCCAAAAACAAACCAAAAACAAAACAACAGAATCAACTCCCAAGAAACAACTCAACATTAAAGAGATCAAAATGTTTTGTTTTTGTTGTTGTTGAATTTTTTAATTTTGTGTTTTGTTTTGTTTGTTGTTGTTTTTTTTGGGGGGGGGCTGCTTTTTGTTTTGTCTTTTAAGGTTGTTTTTTTTTTTTAAGGGCGGGCTTTCCTCATTTAAAAAATTGTTTTTAAAGCAAGTGAAGAAATTGAAGGAGCAGTTACATTGTCCCGATTTGAACTCTGATTTTCGACCTTTGACATTTGACCTACCTGCACTGGTGGTGGGCTCTGCCCTGAGGTCACTCTCTGCCGGCGGGGTCAACCGTTTGATGACGTCACAGTGCTCTGTCGGGTGGCCGAGGGGTGTCAGTGGCATGACTGGAAGGAAGGAAGGGGAGTAGAAAAAAAGGATGTGGTGAGAAGGGTGGTCTGGGTCTATCTTTTGGTGTCGTAGCA
>NW_004798371.1:4019-5032 GCF_000002075.1 Aplysia californica
ACACACACACACACACACACACACACACACACTCACAAATACACATACAGTCAGACAGAAAGACTGACATACAGACAAAGTAGAGAAAGAGGTTTATATAGAGAAGGAGGGTTTTTGTGCATAAATGTTTTTAGTAGGTGTGGAGGGAAAAGAAGACTGAAGAAGTAAAGTAATACGTACTATGAAAGGTTAAAATCGGACGAAAGGAGAGAGGAAAAAAAGAAAGACAAAGAGGGAAAAACAGATGGAGGGAAAAAGGAAGGTTTAACCAGAAAAGGGGTAGACATTGATGCGGACGAACTTAAACACAAATCGTCAGAAGTAAGAGACCTATATGTTATTGTAAACAGTCAGCCAGACGGACAGCCAGTCAGTCAGCAATACAAACAAACGTACAGACCGACGGATATACACAGATTGATAGACAGACACATATACACATATCCAGATAGAAAGATAGATAGATAGATCTTTAACTAGACAGATAGACAGATAGCTAGACAGATATATATATAAATAGATAGATAGATAGGTAGGCATATCGATAGATAGATAGATAGATAGACAGAGAGACAGATAGAGTGACAGACAGATAGACAGACAGACAGACAGACAGACAGACAGACAGACAGAAGGCAGCTATATAGATAGATAGATAGATAGATAGATAGATAGGTAGATAGATAGATAGATAGATAGATAGATAGTTAGATAGATAGATAAATGCCCGACTCACTCAATCATGTAGAGCAATGGGGTCTCCCTGCTGTCGTAAGGAGGGACCTCCACCCGGCTCCACGACAGGCGCACAGACTCCCTGTCTGCGTCATAATCATCCACCTTCAGACGGTCCACTGGAGTGTGGGTCAGAGCTGGGGGAAAACGGTGGTAATACATTTAGTAGTAATACGAATAGATGTACTACTACTACTACTACTACTACTACTACTACTACTACTACTACTACTACTACTACTACTACTACTACTACTACTACTACTACTACTACGTAT
>NW_004798371.1:5995-9307 GCF_000002075.1 Aplysia californica
AATCAGCATTGTCATATTCAAATTGTTTGCCACTTGAGATACAGGTGGATCGACAATGGCGGATTAAAAAAAAATCAACACTGCCCTATTAATACTACTATTACTGTACAAATTCATTTTATCCCCCCCCCCCCAACAGATCTTTTAAACATTTCCTAATAAAAAAAAGACGCTTACGAGAAACAAAAGGTCACACTTTAAAAAAGACAAAACAACTCACGAAAAATAAGTAGATTCTATATACGAATCAACAAATTTCACTCCACAATGGACAATGAAGTAATTAATTGTTTTGCCTTTTTTCTCTTATAGAGTAATATTATCGACCTGTTATAATTTCAAGAAAAAGATTATCAGCTCACCAAGAGTTCTGAACATTGAAGTGGCCGGACTTGGTTCGCTCAGCAGTCCATCACGTGACTCGACTCTGACTCGGAAGCGGTAGTCCTGGGCAGGTTCAAGGTCACGCACGATGTAGTGGTTGTTTGGAACACGACGAGCGAGTTCGCGCCATCTGAAGTACATAAGACCATACTTGTCTGAGTTGGATTGAATTTTTGTCCTTCTAATTATTTTCATTTTGTTTTAAATTTGAATCACTTGGCTGTTTTTTTGTTGTTGTAAGGGCCCTTGACAGATTTTTTTTAAAAATTAAGAAAAAGAGGTACTGGCCTATTCATCAAACTATCTACCATTCATTATCTACTTAGCCTATATTTCGGCCTGTCACCCCTAAGTTCAACTCTTTGCCCAAACATATACTTACCCTTCCAACCAGCTATCTATTCATGCTATTACTTCTCTATTCATTTTATTCGTGCCTCAAACTATCCGTCTTTTGAAAATTTATTTCTCAGAATATCTTTGTTTTTATCCATTTATCTACCGACCCACCCATCCACTGACCTATCGATCCTACCAATTACCCATGCACTCACCCATTATTCCGTAAATCTATCTATCTATCTATCTATCTATCTATCTATCTATCTATCTATCTATCTATCTCCATGTTAAACATCCCGCCCACCTGAAGGAAGGTGGTTCCTGCATCTCCACCATGTACAAAAGAGGCTCGTCCGAGCGGTCAAAGGCCGGGATGTCCACTCTGTTCCACTGCAGCCTGGCGGTGTCCTCGTCTATCTCCACGATGGTCGGACGGCCGACCGGTACACCGGTGAACGCTGTCGCGAACAAACGAATCACCATTAATAGTTATTCGTGGTTAGGGGTAATAAGAATATCATCCGATTACAACAGCCAACGCAGATACAGATTTCTTTTAATCATTAAAACATTAGAGCATTGGAGCACTTGATTTTCATTCAGAGAAAATTACAAGTTTCCAATACACCTTTTGTAGTTCACATCATGACACATAATGACACTAGTTATTTCTAAATATAGAACTTAAATGAGGAGAAGTCTAGAATGGTGGTAGAATTGTCTCCTAGAATTAGGGACTATGAATAAAATATTAGATTATTAGTAAATATTCGATGTCTCCATTGACACACCCCAGAAAAAAATATCCAGGAGTTTGGCTACATCGACCTCGCCTGTCAGGGCCACCTCGGCCTGGTGGGGCATTCAGTTCCAGTTAACTTCTATAACGTACACTTAGCTACATCGAATCGAATTAATAGCTTCTGTGTGCAAGCCAAAGAGCCATTATACCGTAGACACTCAGTCTGGTAGAAAATGGTATGACAATTGATTTCTTTCTATGTAAGTCCAATACCTTTAAAAGTACTTTATAAAATACAGAGGTCAAGAAAAATATAAACAAAAGTAAAAAAAAAGTTTATTCTGGCGATGTAACGACTCTTAAATTCCCAACAGTACATAAAACAAACAAACAGGATAGTTCTGGATACTCACATTTCGCCCTTGGAATCCATACAGGCTCAGTGGGCTGACTCACTCCGTATGGAGTCTGCGCACGCACTCGGATGTTGTAATCCCTGTCGGAATCCAGATCAGACAAGTACAGGCTTGGTTTACGCACTCGACTGGCCAGGGGAACCCATTCCTCGCTGGGCAGTTTTTGAGCCTCCACTCTGTAGGAAACAGGTGGCACAGACATAGAGCGCCCGCTTGGGATCTCAGCAGGTTTCCATCCCAACCGAATGGTCTCTTTGCCGATGTCGGAGATGTAGGGCCGGCTCTTGGGCAACACAGGACGCACTGTG
The DNA here is from genome assembly GCF_000002075.1 of Aplysia californica. Lineage (NCBI taxonomy): Eukaryota > Metazoa > Mollusca > Gastropoda > Aplysiida > Aplysiidae > Aplysia > Aplysia californica. The sequence continues at coordinate 8,188 of NW_004798371.1, forward strand.
GATAGAGAGAGAGGGTTGGGTTGGTGAAAGTGGGTGGACTTTCCTGTGGAAAATTACTGAACAGCTGCCAGTCCATAGAATTAATCTATAAAATGGAAGAATGAATTAACAGTGAAAGTAAACATGTTTTAATATGTAAATGGATAAGAAAAAGAATGGATATTTGTAAACTTATTTTGAAGTACTTTATCAATTTGTTTTTGACTTAAGAGGGGTTGAATGCTGCCCAAGTAGGAGTAGATCTATGTAATAAAAGTTCTAATCCACCAAGGGACATTTGTATAACAACATATCAGTTAAAAATGAACTTAGGCTTCCCAACTTGACCTAGTACGAAACCACATTTTCTCTTCTTTCAGAGGGGTCACATTTGGGTTGCTATGACATTAAACGCGAAAGAACGTGTTTTAAAAGGTGGGGGGGGGGGGCAGAGGAAGGGGGTTCCAAGTTAACTAGCACTGATTAGAATGCATCCATCTAATCATTTATTGCCCATGTTCTTATTCTGTAATTGATTTATTCATTTATGTATTTATGCATTCTTTTGGTAAAGCATTTTCCATAGACTGCACCAAGCGAGCTCTATGCCAGCCTGTCCGCCAATTAATATGAGGGCCTGTGAATCTGTTTAATGTTTATACGTCTGCAACGCCTGTTCATGACATGCATGTGGATATTTATGTATGTATATATAAAATACCGTATTCATGTATATATAATATATTATTGTTACAACATTGTCAACCAGATTTCCACACGTGGATCAGTAATAGCACATGTAGACTTTTATGTTACTTCGTCTTCGTTTTAAATGTATCCATCTTTCCAATAACATACCTGGTGTCTCCGAGTCTCTTATGATACTCCTCTCTCTTGTTCTGCGCTCTGTGGAAGATATATTCAAAGTGCTTTATATCAATATATCATTATAATGCATTCCCCTGGGTCAGTTTTGTACATGCGTTGGGGCACATCCAGTTAAAACCTGTCAAATGGTTACCGTTTACGTGCTTTTTTCAAGAATTCTCAAACTTTTTAAAAACTTACAATAATTTCTAAATGCATTTTCAAATGCATCGCAACTTCTCTTACCCTCTTAACACTGCTAGATTATGTAACC
>NW_004798371.1:10411-13655 GCF_000002075.1 Aplysia californica
CTGTTTTCTGTTTGTCCGTCTGTCTGTCTGTCTGTCTGTCTGCTTGTTTGTCTGCCTGTTTGTCTGTCTGTCTGCCTGCTATCGGTCTGTCTGTCTGTCTGTCTATCTATCTGTACACCTATCTGTCTGTCTGTCTGCCTGCTATTCTCACCTGACCCAGTTCTTGCTTGGCAACTCCCGTCCCTCAATGGTGTAGGTGATCCTTTGGGCGTTGTCGGGCAACATGGCGGTCGGCGCGGGCATCCAGGACAGCTTGGCAGCATTTGGCTTGACCTCAAGCAGCACTGGCTTGTCGATGGGCATTGAGGGGATTTTGTCTGCGGGGACAAAGAGAGTACACATAAAATGTTGATTATTCATTATAAGAGCCTTGTAAAAAAGAGTGTCGCTCAACACTGACAAAAGACCACCCTCCCCCGCACTTTTACACTTCAAAAGGAAAGGAAAAAGATAAGCTGTGCCGCAGATGAAAATTTAAATTTAAGTGTGTCACACACACACATACACACACACACTCATACATACACACAAACACACTGACACACACATACACACACATACACACATACACACTGACACACTACAAATACGCACATTAGCATGCCCCTCCCCCTCCACACACACACACACACACACACACACACACACACACACACACACACACACACACAAACACACATACACACACACACACACGCACATACAGACACACGTAAATTTCCTCACTCACGCATCTCCCTCAATAGACCAATAAAGAAATAAAAATTATGAACGAGTCATTTTTTAGCCTCTCTAACAACATTGAAAGTTCGCAAACAGTAAAACCTCAGTACATCTATATTATAGGACTCCTACCAGTAAGTTGCAATAAATCTGTTTCATCAAAAACCACTACACAGCCACTGGCAGTAAGTAACAGTGCACCTGTACCATCAAGCACTCTATACAACGTACTTACAGTAAGTTGCAGCGCCATCAAGTACTCACCTTCGGGGGCGATTGTCCGACCGAGAGACGATTTTCTAGCAGGCTTGGGAGAAGCCCGGAATCCCTCCACTCCAAAAGCTGGCGAAATGAATCTGGGCAAAGACTGGCGGGAACGCTCCTCTGGGAAAAATAAGGGAAGTAATTGTTGCAAATGGACGTGCTTTACATTCCCATTAACACAGTTTAGATCATTAAGGAGGCGGGCTTCGACCCTGTCTGTCAGAGCTAACTCGGGTTGAAAGGGATACAACGTCCCAACAAGAAAACCAAGATGCTCAATATCAATTCTTAGAGACACACAAATCAAACTCAGGTCTTCTGAGTGCGACAGCGAAGTGTCTAATTGCTTCAAACGACAAAATAATTTTGAACTAGTAAAGACACACATGGCATTTGAAGAAAAGTACCAGTTTTTGTCTTTGGAGGAATACAAGAGAATTCAGCCTGTGCGAAATTCCCTTCCATACTGGAAAGGTGCATACTTATATTTTTAAAAAAAGTAATTCATTTATAAAATTCACAGCTTCTCAAAGAGATCGTCAGGGACAAAGAGGTGTAGAAATTATGTTTTTCTGTTTACTAACAATCGAAAACTTTTACGCAACGTCCCTTTCGCCTCCTCAAAAAAGGCCAAATTATTATGCGTATCAGGGTTTACGTAATAACATGTGTACGGCTTTCAAATTTGTACAAATTACTCTTGAATTGGGGGGGGGGGGGCAATTTTGTGCAAGAACATGCCTTTGGTTGACAGAACGGCTCTAAATTGAGCTGAATGAGCAAAGAGTACGTTTGTACCCCACCAGAGGAGGGATTGCGGCCTCTGTTAGAGGGCAGGGGACTAATCATCCCATTCCCTCCCTCGCCAGCTCGGAATGGTGTAGAAGACAGTTAGGTCCCACCTGAATCAAACCGTACAAAACAGAACAAAACTGTACTAAATTGAACTAAACAAAAACCAAACGATCTCAAACAGAGCCAGAGTGAACCAGACTGAACCCGACTGAACCAAACTGAACCAACCTTGCACTTTAAGCTGAGCCGAGCAGAAAGCCTTTCCTGCGTCATTGAAGAGAGTGCAAGTGTAGGTTCCCTCATCGATGGTATCGGCGTTCTCCACCACCAGGATAGCGGTGTGTCCCTCGCGACCCATCTTGTACTTGGGTCCCCACTTCAGAGGGAAGCCATCTTTTTGCCTGGAGATACAATAATTACCGGTCAACAGGTACCAAGTCTGGAAGAGACTTCGGCGATTTTTGTTCGCCAATCATTTCTTTGTTGGATGCTCTGAAAATCGATTTCATCTTGTCTTTCCCTGACACCATCCTGTTAACGATTTCCAAGTAATTTGCTTTAGGTCTATCTCTGTCACGTTTGCCTCCAATTTTGTCATTGACAAAAAGCCAAATACAATATGATCATGTTGATTGATGACGGTAGCATAATGAATATCTCGGCCCGAAAATGAGCTCTATGTGCGTTCCGTTCAATTACATGGATAATGATTCAAATGACACTGCCATGTACATCTTAGTGGTTGAATAAATAATTCTGTTGTAAATGTCTACGACCGCCACCCCTCCCCCCTTACAGTTGATTTGTGCAGCGGTCAAAATATGATCATGTCACCCAAGTCTGGAACACTCACCATTCCACTTCTGGCTCCGGCACTCCAATAACCATGCACTCAAACCTAGCCATACGTCCAGGCAGACATCTCTGATCCCCGAAACGGCGGGTGAAAGATGGCGGAAAAGCGTACTTGGCTGCGTCATAGTCCAGATTGGAGCTGGATACAGGAGAGGTTGGGATGAGGAGGAAGAAGTAAAAAAATGTTCAAAGTAAGAGGAAGGCAAAGCTATGTAGTTTTCATCCATTTAAATCAACTTTTCCTTGCACTCTCGTTAGAAAGGTCACACTAGCATACTCACACGGTCATATTTTGTCTTCTAGGCATTTATGTGCACATACGTTCAAACATAATGCGGTCATAATTTATCAACGCTATTCCTTACGTATAATTCTCAGCATTAACAACAACGAAGCGTTTACAGTAATAATGATTTCCATCTATCAGTGGCAAACAAAGAAACATAAATATTCTCATAATATGCTTAAACACACACAAACACACACACATACACCCACACACCTACACACCCACACACACACACACACACACACACACACACACACACATACACACACACACGCGCGCGCGCGCTACGAGGGGGCATAAAAACCCCAGTAAGTCAAA
>NW_004798371.1:15991-20026 GCF_000002075.1 Aplysia californica
GAAGAAGAAGAAGAAGAAGAAGAAGAAGAAGAAGAAGAAGAAGAAGAAGAAGATTATAGTAACCAGCCTACCTGAATGCCAGCATGACCGAGTCGTCCTGGCGACGGGTGAGGATCTCCGAGCTGTTCTCCACCTCCTTCCCGTTGAGGATCCAGGTGACCACGGGGTCAGGGTTACCGTCCACTACGCAAACAAACTCCACGGGCACGCCCTCCACGGCCTCCATGTCGTAGAACTTGGTGAGAAAAGTCGGAGCTACGTGGGCGTCTTTGATCTTCTCTTTGAGACCTGCAGTATGACAGAGTGTTTTAAAAAAATCTTCTACTTGGTTTTTTTTTCCGTTAAAGTTTGAACATTTGGTTACTGTTGGAGTCATTTTTTTTATTTCCTCCCTGTTTTCCAGTTAAAATTAATTCTTAAAAAAAAATGTTTTGCTTGTTTCTCCGTTTGAATCTCAATATTTGGTTCCTGATGGAGGAACCTTTTAATTTCCTATTTGTTTTTCGTTCGAATCTGAATACTTATTATCCTATTGCAAACAACACCCTTTTTATGCAGGTATGTTATTTAGAGTCATAGTACTTGATTTGAGGCTAAAATTTAATGTCCTTCATGGCATAAGGTTGGTCATTTATTGAACAGAATAGGAATGCCTTTAAGTTCAGAATAAAGAAGGGGAGAAACCCAAGGAAATCAGGCCCTCGCAGGTAAGTTCTAAGAAGCCCCCACTTTAAGGATAGTTTTTTTTTATAAAGACCCGTACATCGTGTGAATGAGGGTGTGAATTATTTACAAAAATGTTCATCAATAGTAGATAAAGCATGAAAAGACCCACTTACCAACCACGTTGAGAAGGGCCTCTGATTTCGCCTCTCCGTACTCATTCTTGGCCAGGCACGTGTAGCGTCCGCCGTCGTCCATGTCCACCTTCTTGATGAGCAGGGAGAAGATATCATCGTGGAAGTTCACCAGCTCATGCTTGTCACTAGCGGTCACCTTGTGACCGTCCTTGAACCTGACAGTGTCAAGTGGAAAAAAGATGCAGGGTCGTAATGTAGTTTTTATACATATTAATACATTGTATATCATGTAATTAAACACAATGTCAGATAAAAACTCGCAAGTGCACGAACACAGATATTTTTGAAAAGCAAAAGTAGATCTAGCACTTAAGTCTTATTTATTTTAATGTTTTACTTGTTCTCATTGTTTGAATTGTTAGGGATAATTAAAGCAAAACTCAAAATAAAACACAATAAAAAGACATAAAAGAAAAACAATAGTTATTAGTAAAAGAACAACACCATAAAGTACCATCAAAACAAAACCAAGAAAATATAATATTATATCCTAAAATATTGGAACATAATAGCAATTATGCTAAGAGTGCTTGAATAGTAAAAAATATTCCAAATTAAATGAAATACGTTCAGAAGAGTCATCAAATCACACTTATTGCTCACCAAGTGATATTAGGGTCTGGGTAGGCAGACACGCGGCAGTCGAAGCGAGCCATGTCGCCCAGCTCTGTCACACAGTTGTCCATGCTTCCTTTGAATTGAGGTGCTGCTGGTTTTCGAGATTCTTTCTTCGCTTCTACTTTCTCCTCTTCTTTAACCTCCTCGGCTTTCTTTACCTCTTTCTTTTCTTCTTTGACTTCTTCGAACTTCTTAAGTTTGATTTCTCTTTCCTCTAAGACGTCTTCCTCAAATCGCCTTGGTTTGCGCACTTCCTCTTTTTCTTCCTTGACTTCTTCCTTGACTTCCTCTTTCTGTTTGGCTACCTCTTTCTTTTCTTCTTTTACTTCTTCCTTCTCCTTTACTGGTTCTTCTTTCTTTTCCTTTGGTTCTTCTTCAAACCTCTTTAACTTGATCTCTCGTTCCTCTAAAACGTCTTCTTCAAATCTCCTCGGCTTTCGTACTTCTTCCTTTTCTTCTTTCAACTCCTTGTCTTCCTTCTCGTCCTTTTTCTCTTCCTTGACAGCTTCTTCTTTTACCTCCTTGGGTTCCTCTTTCTTCTCGTCCTCGTCAAACCGCTTGAGTTTGATCTCTCTCTCCTCTAAGACGTCTTCTTCGAATTTCTTTGGTTTGCGTACCTCTTGTTTCTCTTCTACTGTCTCTTTTGTCTCTTCTTCTTTGACTGGTTTGGTTTCCTCTGCCTGTCTTGTTTCCTTGTCTTCCTTTTCTTCTACTTTTTCTTCTTTCTTTGCCTCTTCGTCAAAACGCTTCAATTTGATTTCTCTTTCCTCTAATACGTCTTCCTCAAACTTTTTAGGTTTACGAACTTCTTCTTTTTCTTCCTCTTGCTCCTTCTTTTCTTCTTTCTCTTCCTTCAATTCCTCTTTCTTTTTTGGTTCGTCGTCAAATCTCTTTAGTTTGATTTCCCTCTCTTCTAGGACGTCTTCTTCAAATCTCTTAGGTTTACGAACTTCCTCTTCTTCTTTTACTTCTTCTTTCTCTTCTTTTACTTCTTCCTTCTTTTTCGGCTCGTCGTCAAATCTCTTTAGCTTGATTTCCCGTTCTTCTAATACGTCTTCTTCAAACTTCCTTGGCTTTCGAACTTCTTCCTCTACTGTGACTTCTTCTTTCTCTTCCTTTACTTCTTCCTTCTTTTTTGGTTCGTCGTCAAATCTCTTTAACTTAATTTCCCTCTCTTCTAATACGTCTTCCTCAAAACGTTTAGGCTTACGAACCTCCTCTTCTTTCTTTACTTCTTCTTTCTCTTCTGTAGCTTCTTCCTTCTGTTTTGGTTCGTCGTCAAATCTCTTTAGTTTGATTTCCCTCTCTTCTAGGACGTCTTCTTCAAATCTCTTAGGTTTACGAACTTCCTCTTCTTCTTTTACTTCGTCTTTCTCTTCTTTTACTTCTTCCTTCTTTTTCGGCTCGTCGTCAAATCTCTTTAGCTTGATTTCCCGTTCTTCTAATACGTCTTCTTCAAACCTCCTAGGCTTCGGAACAACTTCTTCCTCTTCTTTTTTGACTTTTTCTTTCTCTTCTTCCTTCTTCTTTGGCTCGTCGTCAAATCTTTTTAGTTTGATCTCCCTCTCTTCTAAAACGTCTTCTTCAAATCTCCTGGGTTTGCGTATCTCCTTCTCTTCTTCCTTTACCTCTTCCTCAGCAGGTTTGCTCTTCTCTTCAACCCCGACCTCCGCTTTTTTCTGTTCTTGAACGGCTTCAACGATTGCCTCTTCGACAGCTTCTGGAACCTTCTCTTCTTTGGCTTCAGACTTGGGTTCTTCGCGGATTTCAGCAACTTCTTCCTTCGACTGAGTCTCAGAAACTTTAACACCTTCCTGCTGGTCTTCGGTCTTTACTTCAACTGTACCCGACGGAGTCTCTTTTTCTTTCTCAACACTGGCTTCAACTGCAACCTCTTCGGTCTCTACTTTACTCTCTGTGTTTTTGAGAGAAACCTCTGTCTCTAGATCTTGAGTTGACTGGATGTCTACAGCAGCAACTTCAGTCTTGCCTACACCTTCCTCAGGAGAGACCTGGACTTCTTCTTTTTCTTTCGCTAGAACTTTACTTTCCTCAACGCTCTCTTCCTCTACTGCCTCAGTGACTGCCTTCTCTGTGGTAGCTGTATCTTCGGTTTTTCCACGATCCTCTTGTGGCTGTTCCTTCTCCTCTTCCTTGATAATTTCTACCTCGATAAGAGTATCTTCAACCTCAGCCTCGTCGTCGTCGTCTTTGACCTTTTTGTCGCTAGAAATTTCTTCTTCCCTCTTTTCTCCTACTGTTTCATTAAGTTCGTCTAAGGCGGCGTCTATCAGGTCTCTATCGTCTGCCCCGTTGAGCCAGGACGAGTCTATGTCCTCGGCAGCTGTCTCCGAACCTGTTTCCGACTCTGTTACGTCTGTCCAGCAGAAAGAAAACATCTTATTATTAAACAGATCTACCAGTAACTGTATTTTGTAGCATAACAATAACAGATAGAAACATACACAAGAGTACAATCAGAAAAACTTAAAGGCTCATTTATTATTAACTTTGCACTACAAACATGTCTCTTTCCATGCTCTCTTTGTACCCCCCC
>NW_004798371.1:20151-23250 GCF_000002075.1 Aplysia californica
ATATATCTTTCTCTCTTTCTTTGCCTTTCCCTCTCTTTCTTTCTATCTTTCTTTCTTTCTTATCACATTCTCACTCCCTCTATCCTATCTCTTTCCCCACCCCCTCTCTGCTCTATTTTCTCTATTTCTGTTATTCCTTTCTTGTCTTTCGCTTGCCTCGTCCCCTGCTTACTCTTGTCTCCTTTTGCCTCTCCGCTATACCCCCTCCCCTCTACAAACAAACAAACACACACACACACACACACACACACACACACACACACACACACACAACCACAACCACAAACAACTCCAAAAGTTATAATAATATACACTCAAGACACGCTTTCCAACAATCTCATAATATGTACCACTCAATCACTCACCTTCAACAACAAAAAGATCGACACTGGAGTGTGCACTTCCCCCTTCACTAGATAAAGTCACCGTATATGTTCCAGAGTTGGTGGAGCTGGGCTCACTGAACTCAAGGATGCAAGTGTCGCCCTCGACGATGAAGCTGATCCCGTCTCCTTCTTTGATTGGCTTGCCTCCCTTTGTCCAGGACACCGTAGGTTTGGGGCTACCTCCGATAGTACACTCCAAGCGAGCTGATCTCCCTTCTGGTAAAGAAATCAGAAGAATAAACACACAATGAAAAGTTGACAACCTAGTTTGGTATCATGTAGCATCAAGTAGAATATTACCCGAATATACTACATGTGTACTTTTCTTGTTTTTGGAGGAATCACTTTAAAAACCACGTGAACAACGGCACTGAAGCAAAGCAAATCTTCTGGAGCCTCAGTTTCAGTTTGCGTCATGAGAGCACACTGGCCTCGATACCGGTAATTCAGAGCAGGGAAAAAGAAAGACAGATTAACAGAAAGGATAGAGGTAAAGAAGTCGATTAAGACCGACCAGTGGCGCTTGGAGCCTCTTCCCTTTATGTGTCATATCGTAATTTAAAAAAAACAAAGAATTCACCTACGAGGTCATGGTTGAACGTCTGTCTAAGACTCTTGGTAGTTTTAAAAGAGCAAGGAGCGAGCAGCTCTTAAACTGTTATACAAAACTGAAACCATGTAAATTAAATAATTCTGAGAGTATTAGGCACTTTTCCTCTTCACCCCACACTTCCTACTTCACTCAACCCTTCCTCAGTCTCTCAGTATTTTTTGTATTCTTTGATAAACCATTTGCAGATTTAAAATAACCACTCTTCCAAATTGACACAACCACCACCAACAGCAACAGTAACAACAGCAGCAGCAGCAGCACAACCATAAATAACAGTTGCTGCTTCAACTAATTACAACACTTTTTTCAAATTCACGAAAAGCAGTTAGGCCATTTGGTTATCCCAAGAATGTCATCAAGGAAATATAGCAGCCGTCTCAGGTATACTGTTTGTGCATACTTTGGCTTGTTTCCAAGCTGATGGGTTATGGAACTTTTCAGAGACGTGAACTAGATCTAGAGCTTATTAAATAATGTTTACTGCCATGGCCGCGAGGCGTATGCACAGAGCAGAAATTAGGAAAATCATAACTTAATAAACCGCACGATTCTTAAAAAATGTATGCAGTAATAAGGCATATAAATACAGTACAAAAATAGTCTGCTTGTTTATGTCTGCTTTGACTCATGAAGATCTATATTACTGACCTCTGTCATGCCGAGTCTTACTAAAGTTTGCACCATCTCCACAACAAGAACACCCAAAAGGAGGCGGCAACATTATAACATCAGGCAGTACACTCATGGTCTAACAAGTGGCGTCTGATGAGGTATAACTTGCAGCGTACACTTAAACCCCACTTGGACTCCTTCACCTTCCAAAAGGTTACTACTGCTGACTTAAATCAAAACACCACATTCTCCAAAAGTAATAGATTAAAAAAAAAAACAATCTGAAAAACGGCGACGCCATGACGACCTGTGAAACTGTAAGGTTTGCTTGATCTTGGTGTATACTACATTATTTTTTTTACGACTATTATTGCTATATCTAATCATAGGCACTCTTTCTGTCTGAAAGAACGGAATTCAGTAGTGCGGTCCTTAAGCCCTGACGTAAAGTTCCCACAGACAAAATTAATTTCGACTGTGGCGTTGACCTTGCATTGGTCTTCTAAAATGAGACAGACTGCTGGTCCACACAAAGGTAGGGGCTGTGGCTGCATCCACTCACGTCGTAACGTAGTTTGACACACAAGTTGCACAGGCCTACCCTTGCAGCCTCACACCAAGGTGCAAACTCCCAAAACATATTCTCAATTGCACACCGCCCCCCCCCCTTTCCCCGACTCATTTTTCCGTGACTCTTACTCGAGACTACATCAAGCCCAGGACTCCGGGTATATTTTTGATTCAAAGTGGTAGATTTAATTGCAACACCAAGTTTGTAATATTTTAAAATCTATTCCTACTTTCATTATGCTCTTAAATACGTGTTTGACTTACTTTTCAGTCATTACACACCCATTATACTCAAAGCCTTCTATACGACTGCTAATACCGGACAATTACCAACTATAGTGAAAACAAATTGACGCAAAAGAATTGTGGTTTCTCAATAGACACTTGCAAATTTCATGGAAGGAAAAGAAATGAAATGAGGTAGTGCTCACAGAAGCCTACGTAGGCCACTCACTAATCTAAACAAACATGAAGAGACAAGCAGTTCCTGGGACACTTGAATTAGCATTAAAGCCTTGGGCATCTTGTTCTCACTCAAGAAAAAGAAGGCAAACATCCCAGAGGTAGACCGAGAACAACGCACAAGGAAACACCGTGATAAGATTTTTTGTTTGTTTTAAGCATCCAAGTAAAGAAAGGAATGTAGAACCGTAATTGCCTATTTTTGTTTCAGATAATGGGGCTATTCTACGCGACTTCATTTTCGGTCCCGGCAAGCCCCGCCCTCTTTATAACGCACCCGACACCACTGGGTCGACGATTCTATCCAACAATGCTGCAGAAGACAAACCAAGCCATCTAGCTTTCTATAATAAAATAAATACATTCCTATCGGAATTGGACGTTAAACTCGGAGATCCCGCCTCTAAAAGAACGTAATAGTAATAGTTTGATCGGGGCGTCAAAACTATACACTTA
>NW_004798371.1:26800-27904 GCF_000002075.1 Aplysia californica
TAAATAAATAAATAAATAAATAAATAAATAGCATCCAGATAAGCTGCAGCAGCAATGACACCAGCATACACAAACCTAAAAATTAGAGATCAGTCATAACACGAATCTATACAAAAACAACGACAACAGCAACAACCACTACGACAACTACATCAGCAACAACCGCAATAACAACCCAAACTTCAGTGTCTTGATTTTTATCATAATATGTTGTTTTTGGGGTTTTTTGTTTTGTTTTGCTTTCTTTTTATAATTTTGTGCAACGTACACTGCATTTTCATGCGTAGCTTCTCTCATTATTAAAACAACATAAGAGTACGCTATAACAAATGCACTAGTAGTAGCTCTGCTAACCACATTTTACATACTTTTAACCCCTCTTTCTGCCTCTCTGTCTCTCTCTTTCACTTTAAAGCAACCCCCCATCCCCCCCCCCCAAAAAAGCGCTTCTCCCATTTGCCTTTGCCTCCCATTCCCATGTCGTAACAAAGTAATATTGCGCTCTTTCTGTGCTCAGAATGTCGTATCTCTCTCTTAATCACATCAGCCATATAATTATACATATCTCTTGTCTTACTCCTTTCGACTCTTAGTCTTTCAACCACCAGCCGTTTTTCGTAAATGTTATGTTTCGCATATTTTTTTAAATGGTTGTTTTGTTCTTTTAAACCATACATGAGTAATTTTAAGGATCTTATACATAATATGTCAGACTGTGAGAGCATTCTTTTCGAGGAGCATCATTCAGACATTTAGGGCTTGTCAGACCACACTGACCCCATGGCTGTGTGCCATCTTGTCTTCTTATGTTTGTCTTGTATGTGTGCTGGTGGGAAGAAGCGCTGATGGGTAAGGATGGTTGGAGAATAGATAAACAAAATGTGCGTCTGTGTTGCAAATAGTTTGGGAAGACGATGAAAAGGAAAATGTGCCGACAAAAAAGGGTGTACTCAATATTATACTCTCTCTCTCTCTCTCTCTCTCTCTCTCTCTCTCTCTCTCTCTCTTTCTTTCTCTCTCTCTCTCTTTCTCTCTCTCTTCCTCTCTCTCTGCCTCTCTCTCTCCTATCTCCTTCTCACTCTCTCTCTCTCTCTCTCTCTCTCT
>NW_004798371.1:29336-32733 GCF_000002075.1 Aplysia californica
GGGGGAGAGAGAGGAGAATGTGTGTTTTCATGCTCGGGGAATGGTGAAGTCATAAAGCAACGCCCACGTAAATTGCACTTTATTATAACCCCGAAAGGAGAACACGTAATCCATGTGTTAGGGGGAAAAGGAGGTTAATGCTGAATAATAGACTTATACAAAAAGCAGCTTCTGATTATATGTAGAAGGAAAAGAGGAAACCGACATATATTCAGCACCAGAAATCAATCTATAACTAACTCTGACAGTCGAATTGTCCATTCTATTTCTGACTTGGACTGTTGGGCAATACTTTGAAACCTGCAGGAGTGAAAATCTATAGTTTTGGGTTCCTTGAGCAGCTAATAACTCTTTGAAAAGCAAGTTGTCAAACATGTGTATTGATTCGTTTTCACAATGTTCAAATGCTTATTACAAAGAGAGTTTTCGCCTATCAGAAGAGATTGTTAGTTTGATACCATGTGTGCTATTCTGTGTTTTTCATGCGAGGGACGTCAGGGTACATACTTAGATACTCAAAAGCCGGGTAAAATCAAGGAAACAACAGTAGAAATTGCGAAATGTATAGATTTAAAGCGACTTGCGACACTACAGTGTTCTTTAAGAGGCTGGACCTCCAAATTTTATGCGCATCTCCGACAGAACCGAGCCAAATGGGAACATTGAGTGTAAAGGGCCTTTTCCAAAAACACAACGTCTGACCGACTTGAGCCTCGATCCATTGCATCCTCGAACCCCCAACCTCACGATTATGAGTCCGGTTTCCTAACCACTAGACTACCGATGCCTCTAAAGAAACAAAACAGGAAGAAAATAGACGCAAAGCCATAGTGTGTTTGGATTCTTGAAATAGTGGTAAAAAATACAGTAGGTTAGCTGTTGATCTAATGGCCAATTTCATTATGCACGTAAAACTAGACATTTGTATACGTTCTTTCCTAATCGTAATCAAAGGAAAGAAACTGTCACACCTTCCTGATATTTTTCTTTCTCTGTTTCCTCACCACAACCAACGGATGTTTCATCAATCAAGCAATCCCCAAGCGTGAACTGTGAACTATTTTCCTGCTACAACGTAACATAATTGATTCGCTTTGAGACAGTCAAGTACGATTTTAAGTATTTATACTGAGGTAAACATTTCCTCCGTTTTAAGGCCCGGGTTGATTTATAAGCTTGCCCTGGTCATGGTCAGACCTTCTAGAAATCTAGACATAATTTATTTCTAACATCAGAACAGCTATTGCTAACGACTCTTCTGCGTGGGAGATGTGTATACAGGCACCGCGTTTCTCGCCTTCTTATCCGAAAAGGTTAGAAAAAAAGAAGGCTGAAAAACGAAAATTAAAAATAAATCATACCAAGTAAAAGACAACCCCCTCCCTCCTCCGAGAATAAGGCTCCACGGAATTTGAGAAAAAAGTTTTTCTCCTCTGACTGCCGTAAGACAAATGTCGAGTCCCACCATAGATCTATTTGGTACTTGACTATAGAGAAAGGACCTACACCTGAAAAGCCACCAACCCGTCCTACAAATCAAGGTCCTGCCTCCCCCTAAAAAAAAATAATTTAAAAATCCCCCAGTCTGCTACCCAACTAGTGTAACTTTTATTATCCTTCGCCTTTAGAAAATTAAGAATACAAACCAGAATGTATATAAAGCAGAATTTCTGATTACTTATTCTAGAAATTCACTTCCTTCCTTAAATTTCCATCGACTTCCAGAATGCGTGGTTCCAGTACTCATCCACGCCTACCCATATTATCGTGGTAGGGAGACTGCGGACCGGGGGAAAGAAGATAGGGAAGCCGAACTGCAGGACTTCATGGCGTTGTAAAACGTGTCTTAACGATAGCCTACCTTAGATACAGCTCTAGACCCCAGTCAGTTCGCCCCCTACCCCCCCCTCTCTCTCTCTCTCTCTCTCTCTCTCTCTCACACACATACACACACTTATAGAAACATAAACGTTTTTGTGTCTACATATTATGTACGCTATTTACGTGTAAATTATGTCTCTCTCTCTCTTTCTCTTTCTCTTTCTCTCTCTCTCTCTCTCTCTCTCTCTCTCTCTCTTTCTCTCTCCCCCTCCCAGTTTTTCCTCAAAACTGTTTCCCCCACGTTCTGTACCCGAAAGTACGCATTTTTATTCGGCGCTGGATGCCAGTGTTTTCTTAAGCAGGAACACCTTTTGCGCTGACCAGCTGGATGCAGAGGCAGAACCACCAAATAATATTACTGTTTTCATATTTTTCAAAACCAAAACACAAACCGACCCCCTCCCCCAACTAAAAAAACAACAAACCCCAAACAAAACAAAAATACAACAGCATCAAAAGCCTTGAACAACAGCAACAACAACAGGAAAAAAATTGGAAAGAAAACCCAAAGTGGCCAAGACAAAGCGCTGCGTTGTGTTTATTTGCCTACGATACAAGCGCCGAGTTTTGACAAAGTGAGCATTTGTGTATTGTGAATGATTTAACTGCAGCGATAGGCTCCAGACACCTTGCGCGGGATAATACATCTCAAGGCAGAGTAATACAAAATCATATTTTTGTTTCCCTATTTTCAAGAAAACGTGGGCAAACGAATAGGCAAATGGAAAAGTATATTATACTTACACAGACAGACATACACACACAGGTCGACAGACTATAGATAGATAGATAGATAGATAGATAGATAGATAGATAGATAGATAGATACACAAGTAAACAGACGATAGATAGAGAGATAGATAGATAGATAGATAGATAGATAGATAGATAGATAGATAGGTCTATTGCACTCTTGCAGTTATTGTAACCTTTGGTCTAAAACAGAAATCAGAACAAGACATACGTAGGGAGGCATGCTAATTTTAGATGCATTATAAATCTTTTTCACAAAAATGCTTCCGCTTCAGAGCAAGCTACCAAGAAGCTAACCGCATCTAGATGATTTCAAGGTCTAAAAATAGCCGCCGCCTCCGCCGGGTGGCATGGCGATAAGTTGGCGAGTACTCAAGATTCTCCCGCTGTGAGTAAGTGGTAGCTAACTCTGGTTTGAGGCTAGAACTGAAGGAGGATGGGAGGATGAGGGGAAGAATGGTGTTGATAGATAAATAGATGGATGGATGGTAGGATGGTTAGATAGATAGATAGAAAGATAGATAGATAGATAGATGGGTGGATGGATAAGTGATACTAGGATGAGTGGATGGGTGTTAGGCAGATATAGATGGATGGATGGATTGATGGATGGATGGATGGATAAAGAGAGAAACAGAAATTCGAATAATAGATAGATAGCTGGCAAGGTAGGTAGATAGATAGATAGATAGATAGATAGATAGATAGATAGATAGATAGATAGATAGATAGATAGATAGATAGATAGATAGATAGATAGATT
>NW_004798371.1:35143-36773 GCF_000002075.1 Aplysia californica
AGAGAGAGAGAGAGAGAGAGAGAGAGAGAGAGAAAGAGAGAGAGGGGGGAGGGGGGGTTTATGGTGCAATATGTTAAAATATACGGAAAATTATGCACAACTCAAAATTGTGCAGATTGATTTAAAGCTTTTGAAAAGGAACACGAAGAGCTAAAACAAAGTTGGCTGTTGTTGAGACACAGACAAAAAATACGATGATGAGAGCAAGAATAATATGAAAAGAAAATGTTTATGCCAAGGTTGCAAAGAGAAATTGAAATCGTATCGCGTTTGCATAATAGCAACATCTTTGAAATACCGTGGATAGACTTTATAAAGGTTATCTTGTCTACAACCTTATCATACTTCATACAGAACATGATCTTTCGGGTTTTTGCTCTGAACAATGTAGCCTACAGTTCTACCTACCCTAGGTGCTTATCAAACAGAACTCTCTGAATCTGTTGCCAGAACAAGAAAACCATTAGAGAAGTTCAGAAACAACACCCCCGCAAATCTCAGGACGTCAAAAAAAATAAAAATGAAAAGGTCAAATGAAAATTTAGGCCTCTATTCTAATTCTACGGTCAAAAGCGTTTTGTGAGAAAATTTATTTTTCTATAGTCAAAAGCTTTTAGCTGGAAAGTTTCTAACTCACCTCAAAACTGTAGAAGGGTTGTACGTCCGTGTGTTATCCTCATGATCTTACGAATCTCCCCAACACCTTAACAGATCCTGGCGCGCCCGGCCAGCACGAACGCCTCAATACAAAATACTCGAGCGCTGAACTTTTGCTAAAGTTTCTTGTTCCAGCGATGCCAGAAAATTCTCCTGGCTACCTCTAGAGGTACGAGTAGGAGGAACGAGGAGGATGGAGGGCTTCAACAGAGAGAAGAAGGAGATAAAAGCGCTGAACTCTGCTGTTGAAATTATCAGGTGCCAATGGAAGAGCAGTCTTACCGTACTTTACGTAATAAACGCGCCCCAAGTTCTACCTGTCTTTGCCCCTGCGTGAGCACAGGATAAAAGGAGTGAGGGAAGAAATATTGGCACGGTTCTCCTGTGTTGTCGGTCTGAGAAATGTCAGAGGAATAGAGAAAAGAAAATAGGAGGGTGTAAGTCATTGTTGTGCTCGATATTACGTCAGGTTGTTATTGAAGAAGCAGATCGGCTGAATAGATCACGTCAGAAGCAGATGTACTGTTCTAGATCTTGATATTAGTGAAAGGTATGCATTTTGACTAAATTATTATTATCCTTGTATTGGGATGGATTGAAGATTCAGTCCTACAGAAGCATATTATGTTTACATACCATGAAAGAACAGCACGAGGGGAGAACAGAATTGAAAGTAATTTTAAAAAATAAAACAAAACTTTTAAAACTAATTTAAAAACATGAATACTAGAACGCTTTTTTACTTTATCGTGTGTATTTTTGTGTCTTGATATGGTCTACATTTGATGATTGAACGGCGCTTAGAGTTTTTTGGTAACGGGACAGAACGCTATAATATATAAACATATGTATATATGTTTTTAGTAAAGTTTTACATATAAATAAATGATATGCTGTTATAATAATATTATAATTAATAATGCTAATAATAACAAATAATGCTAATAATAATGTTACTACTACTACTACTACT
>NW_004798371.1:40627-42375 GCF_000002075.1 Aplysia californica
AGACAGACAGACAGACAGACAGACAGACAGACACAGACAGACAGACAGACAGACAGACAGATAAATTTGTAAAAATGTGATGATAAAAAAATTAACAAAAGATATAATATATTACAAAACATGGAGGTATGAGACTGAGAGAAAAAACGTTGAAGTGGTGGAAGACAGAAAAATACACACAGATGTTAACACATTTGTATAGATATTAAGTACACAGACATACTGACTGACAGACTGATAGATAGACATATTATACATACAAAATATACACACAGACACATAGACGCACACTCAGGAAAAAAACAGAGAAGGAACAAAGCAAAAGGAGAAAGAGATAGATAGGGAGAGATAGAAAGAGAGAGAGGGGGACGGGTGGAGAAAAGAAAATGAGGCCGGAAGACAGAGAGAAATAAAAACATACAGAGAAAACAAATTTGAGTACAAAATGCGAGCGAACCCATTAACCAACACTAACATAAGAAACAAAAAAAAAACAACACACACACAATCACACAAACACACAGGGACAGTTTGCACAAAAAATGAATCTGTTAAAAAAAAACAACCCGAAAAGTGCTTTATGTAAACAGAGAAAGAAATGCCGTGAAGCATTCGCAAAGAGTAGCGTACCAATATTCTCGCCAAGCAAGTTCACTCACCTAATTTGATCAAGCTTTCCCTTATATCTTTGACCCAGGCTTGTTTGGCATAAACGCTCCGGGCCTGCAATGTTAGTTTCTCGACGGCTGAATCCCCGGTGAACCACAGTTCGAACTTACGCTCATCCTCGGCAACACACTCGTTCACCCTTACGTCCACAAGCTGAAATGCAAAGGAAAATTAGCAAACGAAGACTCCTACAATAATCAAAGTAAAATTAATGAAAGGAGGCTCTCACAACAAATGCATCCCCTCACGGTGCCTTAGATTATTGATTCCACCCATCCATCTATCCATCCATCCATCCATCCATCCATCCATCCATCCATCCATCCATCCATCCATCCATCCATCCATCTGTCCTACAAGGCACACATCCGTCCTTCTAATCATCTATGAATCTGGTTATACTTCCATCTATCAACAAATCAGCCCATCTCTCCATCTATTCATTTATCCATCTACCCATGTATCTATCCATCCAACCATCCAACGGTCTCTCCATCCATCCATCCATCCGTCCCTCTTTCCATCTACCCATCTGTCCATCCATTCAGTTATTCTCCAATCTATTCATTTCATACATGTATTGTATAAATGAAGCAATGATTTCTGAATCCATTTATTCAGTAAGCCATTAATTTTTTCATTCCTTCTCACATAAAACTACTAAAACTCGTTCATCCTTCAATTTCAATCCATCCTTGCATTCGTTCTACCGAACTCCCCATTCCCTTTCAACCATCCATTTATCCACTTATCCATAAATCCATCCACTCATCCTTGCTTTTTAAAAATCAATTTCCTTATGTTGCTGTGTGTATTTTCCAGTGTTTGTTTTGTTAATCTTTTCGATGTGCTTTTCTAGATTAGAATTGCTGGTCCCGAGAAAAGAATAAATAACGAATGTTATCCTTTCATCCTGGGCTGACGTTGCAGTTTCGTATATAATAACAGGTGTTTTCATTTCGAGGGTGGGATGCCACTATTTTGAAATAATGAAATGCACGCAGAGGATTATAACATTGCGTCTGGTTTGCTACGCATCTCACGCACTCCAACTTAACAAGGAACAGAAAAGGGTTACC
>NW_004798371.1:43947-46752 GCF_000002075.1 Aplysia californica
AGACAGACAGACAGACAGACAGACAGACAGACAGACAGACAGACAGACAGACAGAGAAAGAGACAGAGAAAGAGACAGAGACAGACAGGCGGACAGACAGACAGACAGACAGATAGATAGACAGATAGACACACAGACAGACAGGCAGACAGACAGACAGTGACAAACATTGAGAGAAACAGTGACATTTCGACTGCATAAAAAAGTACACTAAACACCACAGGATATAAAATCCACCAATGGTTTTTTTAAAGGCTGGAAAGTAAACTTTCTTTTAAAGCGGTGAGGAGATGCGTGGGATGGAGATTTATGAAAAAAAACAAGAAAAAAACACGAGAGTGGGAGGGGATTGAGGAGGGGAGGGGAAGGGGTGCCGAGTGGATAAAAGAAAATGTGAGTGTACAGAAGGCTGCATGATAAAGAATCGTAACCGTTTGCCAGCTGGTAAGCCAAGACTCTAGAGATAAAACGAAGACTGAAGCGCAGCACCTGGGGTAGGATGTCTGCTTGGAATGAGAATCTGACCATTTGTTTGTCTATTTGTCTGTCTAACTGCTAGTCGATCTGCAAGATTAACTGTTAGTATGTCTTTCTGTTTATCTGCCAACCTAACTGTATGAATATATTTTTGTCTGTATGTCGGTTTGCCTGTGTGCCTCTCTCTGTCTCTCTCTCTGTCTGTCTGTCTCTCTCTCTCTCTCACTCTCTCTCTCTACGCACGCGCGCGTGTGTGTGTGCGTGTGTGCGTGTGTGTGTGTGTGTGTGTGCGCGTGCGTGTATGTCTGTGTCTGTCTGTCTGTCTGTCTGTCTGTCTGTCTGTCTGTCTGTCTGTCTGTCTGTCTGTTGTCACTGCCATATCACCACTCTACTGTCTGTCATCATTTTATTTTTGCAAACAAACAACGATTAACTTTTATTTATATAGGTCAACTCCCAACATGACCTACTTATTGCTGTGGGTTTAGTGGCTTACAACTCCGTAGGGAGCACATAATCATTAGTCAGGTCTACTCGCTGTTCTCGACAGTGCTCTAGTTTCAATGCTTGGCTGACTTCTGAAGAAATCATTTTTAAGGGTGATTGAAATACCAGAAAGTGGAAGCTGATCAACAGCGTAGCTCTCATGTCATCGCTTTAAATGGGAAACAACAAATACACCGTTGATAATTTCCATCCATACTAAGCATTGATTTCCCTCACACATCTTGGCTGTTTTATTTTATTGTTCAGACAGTAGGTACGAATTTACCTATTATTGTCCCCCCACACAAGTTGTTCCAGAAGGCAGATATTCAAATCTGGAAGCTGTAATTATGTTTGAGAAGTCCGGTCTAAAACTATCATTGTCTAGATTTTTTTTTTTTTTAATGAATCCGATCTTTCTAAAAAAAATTTTTTTTTAAAAGATACCAATATGATTTGCACATTCTGGTTATAATTTTTAGAACGATAGGACGTGCATTGGTAGAAACAACATATCTTTGTAACATTTTCAGCAACCCCACATTTGGAACATACTCCCCTCCCCCTCAACATGATATCGTAAAAAGTATAACTAATACCACCACCTCCACCATTACAACAAAAACAACAACAGCAAAAAACAACAACAACAACAACAACAACAACTGCAGCAGCAGTAGTAGCAGCAGCAGCAGCAGCAGCAGTAGGAACAACAATAACAATAACAACAACAACAACAACAACAACAAGAAACAAGCTAGCAACAAGCAACAAACACTGCACCATAAACCCACGTAAAGTAAAATGTTGAGAGAAAAAACCCGCACGACTCTAAAAATTATTTAAAAATAGCAGCAAAAGTCAAAGCAACAAACGCTACATTTTCTTTCACAACAGACAAAATATATCAAACCATTACCAGAACCTGAGGTATACCCTAAATGACGCAGATACATGATCTGTACCTAAGCAACTACAATTTTCTTACCACCTATGGAGTGTCAGAAAGACCGTAATAGTTCCACAGGAAAAGTATTGATGATAATCCAACACAAGAAAGGAAAAGAAAGTATACACAGATTTACGACGCCAAGATCACCCCCGATCTAAACATCTGGACGAAAGCGTTTTCACGTAAATCCCTGCCGTTGTTAATCCCATCCGAGGGCGAAAGAACAAAGAAAAACCAAGTGCCGGAAACAGGTCGATCTCTCACTCAGGTACCAGAAAGATGGTGGCGACTAAGGACCATACGCCAACCAAGCACAAGCCAAAAAATGTGATGACCACAACAAATGTATTAGCGACGAGCACACATTCACTCACTCACAACACGTGCAAGCACGCAACGAGCACAACACGAGCCCGGTCGTGCGTTATTATATATATGTGTATGTGTGTACCGGACTGTATGTATGGCCCGGAGTCTCACAGGTAAATTTCCTACTCGCGAGCTCCTCGCTGTGTACTCACTCTGTGCAGTCAGTACAGACACACGTGCGCATACAGGAGCGATGTGGCAGTACCCTGTAGTTAACCCTGTGCCGGCCGGCCGGGTACGCGTCTGGCAATATCTACTCCTGTCTTTGTCTATGTATATCAATGCCATGTGCGAGTCATGAGAGCTGTTACCTAGGGGCTATTGCCTGGCCAGCCTCCCGAAACCGAGTAATTATTGCATGTCTTGCTATTTCTACCTCCGTCTTTTCTTCCTTCCAATTCCCTCCAACTCGTAAACCCAACTTCTGTTTTGTTTTCGTTTTTTTTCGTTTAGGGAACGCTATCCCCTTCACACACACACACACACACACACACACACACACACACACACACACACACACA
>NW_004798371.1:48102-51387 GCF_000002075.1 Aplysia californica
CTTTCTCTCTCTCTCTCTCTCTCTCTCTCTCTCTCTCTATCTCTCCATCTCTTTCTTTCTTTCTTCATTTTCTGTTCGACTTCCTCTCCTCTTCTCTTTTCCTGTGTTGCATTATGTCTAATCTTCTTTCCCCATCTCGCTTTCATTGTTTCTCCATATCTTTCTCTCTAATTTTGTATTCCCAAAGCAACCCACTTTCTCATTAATCACTGGGTTCCCTAAGGTACAATTCCTGTTTCAAAGTCCACCTTCTCCCTTAATTTCTCGTTCTCATTTATTCTTCTCTTCCTCCTCTTCTCACCCCTTCCCAGTACCTTCCTTTACCCTGATCTTACTGTCTGCCCTTGACAGCAACGACACCTTGCTTTTTCTCCTTTTTTTTCCTTCTTCCTCACGTTACTCCCCTCCCCCTCCCACTTCTTTATCTTCCTCACCTCACACCACCACCCACCCCCCAACCTTAAAAAAGAAAAAAAAATCATCCCGCTTCCCCGTTCTCTTTCCCCTTCTCCTTCTTGCTCACCCTACAGGTAAGAGCATCGTGTGAGCCAGAGCGTACCAAGCTACGCAAGCGCTCGAGCGTCAGCCAAAGAGTGTGTTTGTTCGCTGTGTCAGCAAAATGTTAGCTCATTTGCCCCTCGCGCATAACACAACAAGAACCGCTGCTCTCTACCCGAAGCCCCTTGTCTTCTGGAGGTGTCTTACACGGCCCACAACACGCAGTCCTAATGACCCCTACAACATTTGGCCGTGTTCTCGATCTTGTTTGCTCCCTAACAGGTCTCTGACGTCATAAACCCACTCCTCATCCTCAACATTTGTCTTAAAAACATAATATCTCGATTTTCTACCAGATTTTTTTAAATTGTCGCAATAACAGCGCTCTTGGATACTGTTATTAGAAACAACAATAAAAAACAACAACTTTAGGCGTCAAAAGCAAAGACAGATTTTCTGATGCATGAAGAAAAATGCATAAAGGCCATATATTATGCTTCAGAAAAAATCAATTCCCGAAGAAAACAATACAAGCTTTGAAGAAACAACAACAGCAATAACAACAACAACAACAACAACAACAACAACAATTATGATAACAATAAAACGACGAATGCGAACGAGAGGAGTTAGAGTAAAAATATTGATGCTGACAATAATTACATTATTTTAACAACAAAAATATAAATATTGACATGTTACAAAAAAAGCACTGTCTTTTGACGTCATCAGTAGAATCAGAGAAATGTGGGCAGTCTATTTGGAGAAAATATTAAATGAAATTATAAAGAGAAGACAAAAAGTACAGGATGAGAAAACGACTTACAAAAATGCATAGACACACAGAGAGGTGGACAGGCAGACAAAGAGCCTAAGACACAGACACTGAGATTGATGGATAAGGACAGCACACAAGTGCATGGAAAGTTTTTAAGCTGGTAAAGGCTCGGAGAAAAGAAAGTATGAAGGCCCAAAGGAAAAACAATACAACTTTTTATCTTTTCCCCCGTTACAGGAGCAGGTGGACAATAATTATTTAAGTGTTTATAAACCAAGGGCAGAAGACCGACCTGTTGAAGAGGTCACCTTTGATCCGACGAATAAACAAAACGGATTGTTTACATATCTCACCCTTCTGATGTACGCATCAAGAAAAATGAACAGGAGCTGCACTGTCTTTGTTTGTGCAGTAATGAAAAATTAGAAGGATGTGCAACGTCTCTATTCATGGAGTAATAGCAATGGCCATCAATATGTCTAAGATGTGGTTAGTACAAGAAAAATGGAGATATTCGGCATCAAATGTTCCGCTCAGGGGAATTCAGCTCCGAAGCACTTAACGCCGTTAACTGTTACACCATAGACCACGATGTGAAAGAATAGTTGAAAGGGAGATACTTGATAAGTCATAGGATGATCAAAACAACTGAATTACTAACATTAGAAAAACGGTGGTTGAACGTGTGACGCATTCTTGACGTCACACACAAATAGTGGACTTTTTATTTAAAATTTAAAGTGTTTTGAACAATGCAATGTCATGTAATTTGCTGGAGCACAGTGCACGCATCGTACTATTCTGGGATATTAGAATAAACCGGGCTCCGTGCCTTAAGTGACTTCCATATCCGACTCGCAAAAGAGCATGACCACAAGAGATATCAAGTGTAGGTATTATAGACGTGGGAAAGATTTTTTTTACAAGAAAAAAACAAAACACAACAGCAACCCCCCCCCCCCCCCAAAAAAAAAAGACCCAAACCCAATAGAACATGGACACATGAATATTGATAAGCTATTCTGTAGACGTGACGCACTCAAACAGCCGTTTATTTAATTACAGTAAATTATGAATATTTATCTGACATATCGTCCAAATTCCAAGTGTCTTTGAATTCGTCCATGTCTTGACTGAAGGTGCTTTTATGACTTCACCTTTGGGGGCAACGTATGTAGAACAAATCTGACACTGATAAGTCACTAACCGCTGTTGCTCCACAGTGTAAAAAAATCAACTACTACAGTCCCATGGGATGCCAAATGTTTTGCATAACACATACATCTGTACATAACGGAGTCTGTAATGCGTAATGGTGCGTGGGGGGTATGAGTGATACGCGTTGTAAATCATTCGCGAGAAGAGGGAGAAGATTATAAGGAAGAAAAGGGAGAAAGGAAAGAGAACGGAGCTTCGACAAATATGAAACTGAAAAAAGGAGGAGATCTAATCAGTTTATTACGTTTGTTGGAGAAAAGGCAATGCACCAACACGGTGACGGTTACTTAATGCTGGGAAAGAGCAAGACTGATTATGGTGATAAGTAGAAGGTAGGATGCTGGCTGCCACTGTCGTTTCACGTCGTCGGTGGTTTTATCGCAATGTCATAGTAGTAGTAGAGAGAGTGGAATTTACTAAAGAAAAAGAAGTACATAGTCGTTAGTTCAAAGAGAAAGCCAAAAGGAGGGGAGGGGGGAGCGAGAGAGATGGAGAGATAGAGAGTAAGAGATGGAGAGGGTAGAGAGAAAGGCGGCCAACCATCAGTGCCAACACATGAATGCCTGCAGACTCGTTTTAGATTTCAAGTACCTTTTTAAATGTCATAGTTAACATATTTTTCAGCCTTCCAGCTTTGCGATTGTGTGTATTCCTGACATCAAGGCGTTTTTCAGTGAGGTTACAGTGTTGCAGTTTCTTCTCTATCTCCCCCTACACACACACATACACACACACACACACACACACGAACACACAAACACACACACAGACACACACACACACATATATAT
>NW_004798371.1:53754-56463 GCF_000002075.1 Aplysia californica
TCACTCTCTCTCTCAATCTCTCCCCCCCTCTCTCTCTATCTCCCCCCTCTCTCTTTCTTGTTTGGTTATTAAACTGTTCTCTTTCTGTCAGACTCGTTATTTTTGATCATCTCCATCCCATTTACAAGAAACCACATACGTTGCGAACAATTGTTATTCGTATGTTCTCTTAGATCATGCCATATTTATTGGCCAAACACTATGGAAGAATGAATGCCATTTGTTAACCTTCTATAGTGAATAAAAAAGTGTACTGTTTTATCTTTTTCTTTTGGATAAGGCAATATTTATTCATTAGCCTTGCTCCGTCTTTTCAAACAACTGCAGCTACAGTTCATTAATTTATTTGTTGACGTGCATAATTTTCACTCTAAGTAACACGAGTTCCCGTTCATGAAGGCGGTTGGCCGTACAGTTCTGCACAAATTTCTCTTTGGGGAGACAGGGGCCCTAAAAAGATCGTGCTTCGCACATACAAACATGTTTGTTTACACACCAAACGAAGTATTATCAAATCCACCCTCCCCCCTAATGTTCTGCTATCCCAAAAGTCTTCCTTGCTTATATTATCGTCCCATGACACTCCCATCTTCTCCCAATTCTATGTCCTTCCCCTCAGAATCACGAACACGGGTACCTACAGAGTGCGATGTGATGACGTAAATACGGCTGTCATTGCATTTCTCTATTGGCCTGTCGAGCATTCCCAAATGTCCCCCCCCCCGCCCAATCCCTATTCCCCTCTGTCTGTCTGTCTGTCTGTCTGTCTGTCTGTCTGTCTGTCTGACTGTCTGTCTGTCTGTCTGTCTGTCTGTCTGTCTGTCTCTCTGTCTCTCTCTTTCTCTCTCTCTCTCTCTCTCTCTCTCTCTCTCTCTCTCTCTCTCTCTCTCTCTCTCTCTCTGCTTGCGTCCCTTTCTCACAGTGTGTACCCTTGATTGTCTCTTCTTTGCATTCTTTATCTATCTGTCTTTCTATTTATTTTTTTCCTGCTTTCACCTCATGGGTTCCATATGTTGTTTGATCTATTCTATTCGTCCACGTCATTCTAGCAAACTCGAGTCAAGTTGTTTCCTCTTTGAGTGTATGAAGATGACAGGAGATCACCTGAGCAGGTGTGGGCCTAGGTGTAGGTGCCTCAGCTTTAAAAGAGAGTGTGGTGTGGAGTGGAGTGAAATTTTAAAGAAGTAAAAGAAACTGTCAAAGGGGGGTAAAGTAGACATCCGTATTTTTTGTTATTTAACTTCATTATTCTTTTTGGGGAAATAAGGGGGAGGGGGCACAGGACGATATAGTGAATCCTCATCAATAGATATATAATATTAACAATAATAGATAGCTTTTCTATAAAGCAATTTTCCGATCAAAAGCAGGTTCTACGCGCTTTAGACTCTAGATAGATAGATAGATATATAGATAGAGAGAGAGAGGTAGAGAGAGAGGGAGAGAGAGCAAGATAGAGTGAGAGAAAGACAGAAAGAAAGAAAGAGAGAGAGAGAGAGGGAGAGAGAGAGAGAGAGAGAGAGAGAGAGAGAGAGAGGGAGAGGGAGAGGGGGAGAGAGAAAGGACGAACCTTATAGAGGACGCCAAGATGTATAACTTAAAAGAAGCCGCACAGTTCGGAGGACTCTGTTACAACGTCTGCTGTGAGCGGTATAAAAACCAAAGGCCAGCATTGACTACCGTAGTTATTTAGTTCTATCACGGTTTAATTAGTAGCAAGTAACATGAAGCGAGGAGAGGAATAGATAACAAATAGATATGGACAAGCCCTTTGGTCAGAGCTGTGCAGTGACACGGAAGCTCCTGGAGGTCAGCCTGTGGGGGATCTGGCCGCCCACCCGGGGAAAGTGGACACTCTCCCAGGTAACAAACGGGAAGCGCCTGCAACGGATGGACCGCCCAAACTTGGTCTGGGGAGTTGACCAGTACGCTTGGTGTTCTTTACCGTACTTGTTCAGTTAAGGGAGTTGTTACAAGTCTGACGTGCGCGCGAATTGAAGAACACTCAAGGGCTATTTAGTGGATTAATGTTGACCTATTTATTTTTTGTTTTCTCCTTTTAACCCTTATCAGTTTGCTGTAGCTGCTACTTCAGTCTACTGCTTTGTGTCGTTGCTTGTGGGGATAATGACCTGTGTTCATGAGGTTTGCTTAATTCTTTGTTGTTTGTTTATGATCCGTGACCTATCAATTGGTGTGATTCAAAGAGAAGGTAAATGTTCACTAATACCCGAGCGAACAATTAAGGATGGAGATTGTACTGGAACATTGATAACTTTTGCTAGAAATGCTCTGAGATCGTCATTAAGAATGAGGAGTAAACACTACAGACGCAGTCTTCAGCCCTTATGTGACGTGAAAATAGGTTTTTATTCTATTGATTTCGATGGTACGCATCGCCACAGCATCTTCGGGTTGCAACCGTGATAGTGGTAGAGGGACACACACGTACGCCAACACACACACACACACACACACACACACACACACACACACACACACACACACACACACATACACACACACACACACACTCACACACACACAAACACACACACACATCGAGAGAGACACATAAAAAACAAACGCATATAGAGGGAAAGAGAGAGAAAGAGAGAGCGGGAGAGAGAGAAAGAGAGAGAGAGGAGAGAGAGAGAAAGAGAGAGAGAGAGAGAGAGAGAGAGAGAGAGAGAGAGAGAGAGAGAGAGA
>NW_004798371.1:56563-60608 GCF_000002075.1 Aplysia californica
GAGAGAGAGAGAGAGAGAGAGAGAGAGAGAGAGAGGGGGGAGGAGGGAGGGATAAGGGGGTTATTTTTTACTTTTATTTCATGCAACTCCTAGACCTTGTCTAAAAGTCTCAAAGTAAGTCAGTTGTGTTGATAAAAGAATCATTCGTCTGTTATTCATTGTGGGAGATGTACAAACATTATTCCCCCCCCCCTTTTTCAACGTCAAGTCTACCCAGCATCTACTCTCAGTTAAGCATTTATATTTTCTTTTAAGTCTAGAATCTTACAATATTTTCTGAGGTGAGGAGTACTAAAAGAACACAAAAACTGCTGACAAAAGTACGGACGCTCTTGAACGCACAAGTACGGTACCAGGTGAACGCTGGCAGAGGCAGGGGGAAGCACCCTCGTGAGGTGCAGGTAGGAGGAAACAGACCAGGCCGGGTACGCGGGTCTGGCACTGATTCACCTTCCCCCTGTTTACATCACCCGACAAAACAGCGCCTTGAAACACAGCCAGGTCTTGCAAGTCTCTACTTAATGCCGCTGGGGAGGCACCGTGATCACAACAACCGCGAACCCTCTGGAAACGTCTTTCTATAGCGCTCTTTCGCTCTCCTGTCCTATCCTAGATGTCTTTCTCTCTCTTGCTCGTTCTTTCTATCACACACACACACACACACACACACACACACACACACAAACACACACATACACACACACACACGCACACACGCACACACATAAAACCTTCCTCACTCACTCTGCCTACTTCAATCTCCCCCCGACCTCTCTCTCTTTCTCTCCCTCTTTTTCTCCACCCCACCTCTCTTTTTCTCTCTCTCTCCCTCTCTCTCCCCCTCTCTCTCTCCCTCTCCCTCTCTCTCTCTTGTTCTCTCTCTCTCTCTCTTTCTCTCTCTCCCCCCCTCTCTCTCTCTCTTGTTCTCTCTCTCTCTCTCTCTCTTTTCTGTTCCCCTTCTATCTTTTATTTCTCTCTTCGCCCCTTCTCTTTCTACGTCTTTCTCTCGACCTGTGTCTCTCGTCGTCTCTCTATATCCTTACATCACTTTCCTCCTCTTTCTTGTAATCGCTGTTTTTTTTTAGTTCTTACATTTGACCAACAAATAGAAAGTTCTAGAGCGTTTTCTGCGTCTAAGTAAAAGCGTACCAGCTCAGAGAACTGCTCATCATCGTCACCACTGCCTTTCTCACACGGCATCAGGGTATAGGCCACGAACAAATACGTTCCAGCTTTCCCAGGAAAATTAAGTAAGAAAAGTGGTCGGTTATGCCACCCAGCATTTCCATGGGCCTCTGTCTGATCACGTTATTCCAGTCTCCATCACCCACCTTCCTCATCCCGTCTAGTACTCTTTCTACAATCAGATTGCGTCAATGCTCAGAGCTTTTCTCCTTTGGTTTACATTGGTGTATTTTACCTCTTGTCTATACTCAACCCAACAGCAATATCTGCCACATATCTTTTTTATTCTACACTCGTATTTTGTTTCTCTTTAATAGGATGCAAAAAAACCCTGCCTCTACAAATCGTTTTTCATCTTGTTGCGCGCTCGTTCATATGTTATTTATGGAAAACGAATACGGTGCGCAATTTGATTTCGTGCTGATAATGCTCGTGAAACCTGTAACTTGTTTTCAGGCCGTGTTCCGGGTATTTTAAGCAGTTTTATCCCCCCCCCCCCCCTTGTCTGGTTTCCACAAGTTTCAGAAAATTCTTGATCCTGTACAGTTGCTTTAGCCAGTATGTTTGCTAGTTTGTTTTATAACAGGGAGAGACACCGAAGAACAGGAAACCTGAGCACTTAGAGCGTCTTGTTCTTTATAAGCTTTCTGAACAAAACGTATTTCAACAACTCTTACCGCAATGCATGATGTCAGCTATGTTGCAGGGTAAAATAGAGGCAAAGAGATAAAAAGTAAGACCCCTTGCACCATACGTTTGGACACATAAACTCCGACAGTGGTTTACAACTTCAGGAAATAAGAAATCAAATCAGAGACTGGAGAAGATGGAGGTCTGTTATGGCAAGGCGTGGGGCACCAAAGGACGATCACAGCCATGGTGAAAGGTGACAGGTGATATCATGCTAGGGCTGACAGAAGTCTTGCATTCTAGACCATAATTTTGAAAATACTTACTCCACGAACACATACCTCGTACTAGGTGAAAGCGTAGAATACCTGCTCTAGAATTATACCTTTACCTATTTGACAAAACCATTATCTCAGCCAACGCTGATGCGCCAGTAAGCAAAACGTCTCTCCATCGTGTATACTAAATATTTATGTCGTTTTCTTTTGAACTACTTACTCCCGTCCTTTTTGATTTCTGCATCGTTTATTGATTTCACTATGATCTATCTCTTTTCGGTCAGTCCGAGATTTATCCTAGGCTGAAGTCGTTTATGTCTGGATATTATTTTCTTTTCTTTTCGAAGTCAGACCTTTATTTTTTTGACCGTGTTCAGCGTAAAATTACAAGTAGCTCAAAAAATACTCTACATAATCCATCTTTTTAAAGATGTGTTTCGGTTTTGGATTTCAATGCCGACTTTCACCCTTTCCTCCCATTGCCCCTCCCCTACCAAAAGAAACAACAACAAACAAACCCAACAACCAACAACACACCGCACCCCACCCTTTTTTGTCTCCCCACTTACACCCATAACAACTCACACTGACGAAGCAGTTGCAGGTCTTGTGGAATTAATGCAAGCATCTAGGTTTTTTTAATCCACAGGAAAAAGTGTCAGAAGCGGAAATATATTTTGGCACCCTGTTAACAATTTTTATCAAGCTAGGCGTGGGTGCACAAGATAGCAATTCGAATCTCCAATAGGATGCTCTTGAATCTGGGTCGGTTGGTGAGTTTTCAAGGCTTGCCTTCTACTTGGTTTGACATTATCGGAGATTGACGTTAAATCTGTTCTCGCCCAAAAGAAAACCCAGATCGTTTTGAAAACATAGAGCTGATTGGATATGAAGTAGGCGAGTAAAAGACAGGCTAAGACACGTAAATCTTACAGCGACTCATGTTCATTTTTTAACGATGGATTAGGCTTGCTCTGAACTTGATCTGCTAGGATAAAAATACAGTTTGTGAATGACATAACTTTTTTTCACTTGACTGATAACATATTATTCTACCGGAATTGTCGTAAGTTCAGGGCCAGTGCCTTGATCATTTTTTTCTAAAAATGTATCCATTCTGTTTTCACTTGACCCTTTATATTAGCCCCTTTATACAAGCATGTTTTAACCGACGAGACGCCATAATCAGACAGCCACCAGAACAATCAGTATGGATACATTGCGGGCTTTGGTGCTGGGGGGAACTGAGCACTTATGGACCTGTCGGTATGCTATGACGTTGTTGCCCATGAGGACAGGTAATGCAGGTAATACAAGTCACAATCAAACATCAGAATAGTATATTTGAGGCTTCGTGAATCGACTATCGTCTTCGCAAGAAGCTTATTTCCTGCAGAAGTTCAAGACTTAGTGGGAGGAGCAGAAGGCATTGGAATCAACCATTGCTTGGAACCGTCAGCATCTACACACTTCGAGATGTGCTTCTTCAGGGGACGGAGCGCTTATGGGGATGCCTCTTGTGCAGTGATGTCGGTCCTTCACACAAGTAAACAAGTAAAACAAGTTCTTTTCTGGTGGAGCCAACACATAAAAGAACTAATCAGCCTACCTTCCAATTCCTCTCACCTCATCACTTGTTTTCCTATAAATTTCAGTACCCCCTTGACTATTTTCTATTTGTATCAATCATCATAGCACAATTTTCACAGTTCTGCCTGTTTTTGCTCCCCCCCCCCCTCTCTCTCTCTCTCTCTCTCTCTCTCTCTGTCTCCCTCTCTCTCTCTCTCTCTCTCTCTCTCTCTCTTTTTTCTCTTCTATGTCCGTCTGTTTCTCTCTTAGTCAGTTTTTCCCTTTCTCTGTCTCTTTCTCTCTCTCTCTTCTCTCTTTCTCTCTCTCTTTATTTTTCTCTCAGCCAAATTCTCCCACCCCTCTCTCTCCCCCCTCCCCCCCCT
>NW_004798371.1:60708-62728 GCF_000002075.1 Aplysia californica
TCTCCCCCCCCCCCCCCCCCTCTCTCTCTCTCTCTCTCTCTCTCTCTCTCTCTCTCTCTCGCTCTCTCTCATTCTAAATGGGACTCACATCTATAGCGGCGCGGTAGGAAAACCCCAACTGATCGGAAGCACTGTCAGGTTTCTTCTTTTTAGTCAGGATGACTTTGTCCGAGAACAGGAAGGCATGTCTGTCCTTGACCCTACTGGTGGTGACGTCACCGTCCCACTCGAGGAAGTCATCCTGGAACAAAACATGTAACTGCCTTCAACAAGAGCCTGTTTGTTTATTTTATAAATTGTTCGTTAGTTTGCTTGCTTTGTAAATCGACATTATAAATTACGCTCTTAAAGGAATGCATAAGAGAGGGGTGCAAATGAAGAGATGGGGGATATTAACAACTAGTCAGACATTTTGATAATATTAGAATGAGAAAAACGGGAGAGAAAGAAATAGAGGATGGGATAAGAGAGAGAGAGAGAGAGAGAGAGAGAGAGAGAGAGAGAGAGAGAGAGAGACCGAAAGACAGTTATACAAAGACATAATATAGATAGAAGACATAACAGGTACATTGCATTTGACAGATTAAGCATTTGCGATGTAATACCGCTTTAAGAGATTACGACAGATAAGAAAATCATTATTTTTTATCTGTTACAACATTTACGCCAGAAACATTTTTCCCAAGGGAAGGAATCATACTTACATGTCTGAGAAGAGTTCCCAGTTGAGTTATGTCCCCTTCCAGCCCCTCCAACAAGGGAAGCAACTTGCCATGACCGACAGCTCGTTCGATAGCGATGAGCATAGCTACTGCTGCCTCCACCTCTCTGCAGTCCTCTCCGGCCCTCACAGAGTAGCGAAGGACGTCCTGGGGATAATTGTAGGGCGGACGGGAAGGCCGAGAACGATAAAATAAGATGCTATGTTAGTACTTTTCAGGAATCTCTTTTTTTCTAATAATATGCTATGATTTCTTGTATATGTGACAAACTAACATACAGTAAATCAACAAAAATGAACTCACTCAAAGGTTTGCTCGGGTATATGTAGATTAAGTAACAAACACACACACTCACGCACACGCACACGCACACACACACACACACACACACACACACACACACACACACACACACACACACACACACACAAACACACACACATAAACGGGCGCGAGCGAAACAGTCTCTGGTACTTAGTCTTTTTTAAGTAAAAGGAGTAGGATTTAGTGGTTATGGTAGTAGTGGAGAACCAGGATCAGGGGGTAAGGATAGTGATGAAAATGTGATGATGGTAGAGATTGAAGAGGGAGAAGGACGATGATGACGAAGAAGACTTTTGCACATAAGACAGGTGCGACTGGCAAATAGAAAAAAAAACGCTTTTGATTTTGACGGTCAAAGTCGGACTTTGTCGAATTCGATCGAATTGTGCCATTATGGAAGCTTTTCCCCAATTCATGATGGAGAACCTGACATGCCCCATCTGAATCAAATGAATACGATTGCTTTTGTGCATTGTGTCTAAGATGCAGAATGCGGAGACAAAATATACGTTGAAGGTTTTGTGCAATGGAAGGAGGAGTATACGTTATGTTTGAGAGGTGAAACGACAACAGTGTGCGCTTGCTATAAAACTTCTGTTGGGACCGTTACCTTCAGCAGCAGCTGGTACATCTTCAGTCTGTCCACTGGACGCTGTAGCAGCTTCAGGAGCGCGTCCTCGTTTTCAGATTTCTTGGCACAGAACTCCTGTAATGAGACGCACACACGTTATTGAGATTGGGAAACGAAAGAAAGAGTGTAACTTTGACTGTATATTCAATTTTAATTATTTTTCACGTTTTCCACGCTCTGTGGCGAACAAGGAATGTCGCTCAGCTATGTTGATAGATAAAATACGTTTAAAAAAATAATTGATTTGCAAAAAGAAAAATTGACTGTGGCATGGTGAATACATACGTACACGCGTGAATACTCTAACACATGCATACAAGACGAAGCAGTGAGTTGGGGGGGG
>NW_004798371.1:63238-66900 GCF_000002075.1 Aplysia californica
AAAGAGAGAGAGAGAGAGAGAGAGAGAGCGAGAGAGAGAGAGAAGAGAGAGAGCGAAGATATTAAAAGAAGAGAGACAAAGGGGAGACAGAGAGGAAAGAGAAGGGGATACGGCATGATGGGCCAGGAATAAAACAGTGGATGAAGACACACACACACACACACACACACACACACACACGCACACACAAGAGAGAGGGGGAGGGAGAGGGAGGGAGGGAAGTAGAGAGACAGAGAGAGAGGGAGAGAGAGAGAGAAAGACAGAGAAAGAGAGAGAGAGAGAAAGATGTACAAATAGAGAGAAGGAGGAGAGATAGAAATGTAGATGGATAGAGAGAGAAGGGGGCAAGAGAGTGATAAAGAGACAGATACACACTTACACACATACACAAAGAAAGAGAGAGATATAAATTGAGAGAGAGAGAGAGAGAGAGAGAGAGAGAGAGAGAGAGAGAGAGAGAGAGAGAGAGAGAGAGAGAGAGAGGGAGAGAGGGAGAGAGAGAGAGTAAGAGAGAGAGAGAGAACAAATTTCGAAAAGGAAGAAATATTTCGAGAATCATTGAAAAGTCAGTGTTACCTGACGCTGGCTTTACCTCAGAGACCCCACCTCTTATTTTAAAAAATAAATATATATATACCTGATATAATATAGATAGATAGATAGATAGATAGATAGATAGATAGATAGATTGATTGATAGATAGTTAGATCTAGTGATACTTTGCCGTTCTTAAACGCATAGGAGATCTTCGTGATATGGCTTATTTATTAGTCCTTTCATCCTATGTACAACCTAATACGCTCTTTACGAGGGAAGACATTAGGGCTCCAGCTTTCACTAATGAAAGTGAGTGTACGTGTTATCCAAGTTCATATCTCTTTCTGAATCCAGAAGTAGAAGCGTTCTGGAGTTTCCTTGTCTGTGGTGAGATGGAAAACCGTGCTGGCGGGTAGTGGGTGCTCTGGTGTGGTTTGCTCCTTGTTTCCAAACAACCATCTATTGTCGTTGTACCTCTTTCTTTTCTTTGTAAGTTGCACTCTAGTGACCCTGCTAATCTTCGGCACGTATGTAACCTATTTGTGTTGCAAGTGTCGAACAATCCTGAATAAAACTAAATTAAACTAAAGGAGACAGGAGTTGATTCATATATTTTAGGTTACATTGTTTTTTTAAAGGATTTTCTCAGATCTGAAGGTAATCAGAGTACCGGTATAAAGAGCGCAACAATAGCAGTTAGATAGTAAATATAAATCTATAAATGAAATCCTTACCCTTTTTAGGAAAGTAGCTCCAATTGCCGAGGGATTTGTAATACATTCTGCCAGGTCAGCAGAAAATTGACTGAAAATATTCGGAAAGTGGAAATTATGATAAGTTCCCTGAAGAACACACACAGTCAAGTGAGCAGCAGACCTAAACCCGCTCATACACTCAGACACACACACACACACACACACACACACACACACACACACACACGCGCGCGCGCCCAAACAAACAAACGCACACCATAATATGCACCCATGTATTCACCCGGCGCCACCCCTCACTCCCGTAACACGCATTATACTCCCCTCCCTCCCCTGTCTTTAAAACACACACACACACACACACACACACACACACACACACACACACACACACATACACACACTCAGATATACACAGGTACACACTACACATATTATTCTCAAAAGTCATACTGTCACACAACCAAACACAACCCGCACCTGTCATGGAAGTTGAAGATCTCAGAGATGTTTGAGAAGACGCTCTCGGCACTCTCCGCCACAGCCTCAGGCACCGACTCGCTGCTGGAAGCGATGTGCTCCACATACTCCTCGATTAGTGACTTGAGGTCCTTCACGTATTCTCGCTCTGTTTCCTCCAACTCTTTTAGCAGGTACCTGTCAGTTTGGGTTCAGGACGGGGTGGTGGTCACATTAGACGAACATGCTTTAGTGTCATTGAAAAAGAGATCGTTATAAAGGTGATGCATACAATAAAGGCAGAGTGGAAGGGGGGATACGTGTATGCATGGTGACGAGTTGTACGGGGGGGGGGGGGGGGAGGAGAGAGAGAGAGAGGGAGAGAGGGAGAGAGGGAGGGGGAGAGAGAGAGAGTGAGAGAGAGAGAGAGAGAGAGAGAAAAAGAGAGATCGAGAGACTGGGACACACACACACACACACACACACACACACACACACACACACACACACACACACACACACTCACACACACACACACACACACACGCACGCCCGTGCGCCCACACATCTGGGCAGAGCGTTTCAAAGTGTGACAGAGAGACACAGAGAGAGAGAAAATAGGTTGTTAAAAAGGGTGAGTGGGTTGGGGATATTATGGTCGAAAGGGTTCTGCTGATGGTAGATCAAAATACAGAC
This sequence comes from Aplysia californica, assembly GCF_000002075.1. NCBI lineage: Eukaryota > Metazoa > Mollusca > Gastropoda > Aplysiida > Aplysiidae > Aplysia > Aplysia californica. Next base: position 65,644 of record NW_004798371.1, read on the forward strand.
ATAATGGAACTTAGCTTAGATTATCGGTTCAAATGGGAAGACGATTATGCAGGTTCTGGAGGAAGTTATTATCTCTCTTTGGATGACCCAATAGAACAAGTAAAATCCCGTTACTTCACACCAACAAAACAATGTACATTAGAGCCAGTGCCCATTCCATTTGTTTCCCAAAAATGTGTTACTTGTTCAGTTATTTGTTTTTGGCACATTTAAAGCTCAATGTGAAGCTATGGTTAAGTAAATGATTTCTTAGACTTTAGGTAAAGTGTGCAGCAAACAGTTTTGAAAAAAAGAGTAAGGTGCTTGAAAGCAAAAAAGTATAAACAAAAGAGGGAGTCGAGCAATGTTTCAGACTGTATTTCTATTTCTCTAAAATGTAACGAATCGAACAGAAACGTCAGGATCTAGAACTGCAAACAGTGCTGTTGTGAATCAACTTTCTTTTCTAATATCATATCCACGCCGAAAGAAGTATAAACCAAAAAGAAAAGGGTGAAATGATTAATTGACTAACGTAAATGTGAAAATGGGAAATTGAAAAGGAGGTGAATGAGAGAGAGAGAGAGAGAGAGAGAGAGAGAGAGAGAGAGAGAGAGAGAGAGAGAGAGAGAGAGAGAGAGAGAGAGAGAGAGAGAGTGCAAAAGTTAACTACACAAATTCTGATAAGTATAGCATGGCCATTTGCGTCTTGACCGACGACTTCAAACCATGAAGTTCTCTACCCAAGTAAAGGGAGTGTGTTTTCTTGTCCAGTGACTCCTTCAATAGAAAACATTTTATTTTAACAAGCACTTTTTTGTTGGCTTCTCTTTTTATTTTTGAACCAGTCTAAAGTACCATCTTCTGACAGTCACCTGAACATCTATATCTTTTACACATGTCTTTTGACTGACATTAGAAGAATTTTAGGGACTGTCAGCATTTGAAAAAAAAAATATCCTCAGCAACGTGCTTCTCTGATTGTGGGCATCTAAACTTATTAGAACTGCGGTATTTTTCTTAAATATTCAATATTTTTGTCTCCCATCTGATTGTAGCTTTACGGGGGTGTGTGGAAGAATAAATTACCGTAATAATCATTTTACGGAACCGGTTAGTTTGCAACACTAATGCGATAACAAAATTGTGAAGAATATAGAGATATAGAAGATCACATTTATTTATTTATTTATTTATTTATTTATTTATTTATTTATTTATTTATTTATTTATTTATTTTATTTATTTATTTTTTAAAATATTTTTTTTTTTGGGGGG
>NW_004798371.1:67000-72003 GCF_000002075.1 Aplysia californica
GGGGGGGGGATAATCGTACAGAAAAAATAGAAGCCTATTTCTTTTTCTTTCACTTTCTTAATCCCATATAAAACAACTTTTCTTTTTCAAAAGACCCGATTCCAGTTTGCACGGAGTGTTCCTAAAAATATATAGATAACCTGCATACAAAGACGAGAAAAAAGAGAGAGGAAGAAAACCCAGAAAGAATCGATGAGAGAGCAAGTGAGTACTCAATAAATACAATAATAATGTACATGCTTGCTTACTTTATTGAAACAAAGACTGTCAAATAAACAGGAAAAACATAAAAAGTGTACCTGGATACAGTGGCGCTACAGAAGTCTTCTACCTTCTACTTGGGCTACAAGACAAGGGAATCCTGAAGTGCAACTTGGCATGCTGGGATGGGGCACAAGGGGAAGAAACTCACACAAATGGATTCTCGTCTGTGGGGGATATCTCAACAGAGCTAAAAGGCATAAAGTGTAATCAGATTAATTGATAAAGAAAAATTGAAGCACTTAAATAATACTCATATGACACATGAGTTTGATTTGAAATCTCTTAATGGAGACAATGGCCTCTTCGGTTTATTATATTTAACATATTTAATCTAACCACAGAGTGAGACTTGTACATAATAAATAGCTTCCTGGGTTCAGAAACATTAAATACACATGTATCAGTCATCTAGAAAAAGCCTGCTGTTAAGATTCTTGGGTAGGACAGAAACAACTAAGACGATCAAATCTGGATACAGAAGTCTACAATCCATACCTTGAAACACCGAAACAGATGAAATAAAACACATGAAGTTGTCAGATAATGGTGTTACCCTATTGCTCTTTTACTATTCCGTTTCATACTCACGTCAATAGTTTTAGACGAAAGTAGCCTGTACAAAAGCTGATTACTCTAATACAGAAAGTAGTGGGTTTTTTAAAATACACATTTACAATAAACGAAATACCTGCCTTTTAGTGCTTTTTTGTGAAATTGTTCTATTGTTCGTTAAAAAGTATATGATATTCGCAAACAAGTCCTGGTACATTTTGACAACTAAACAGGGTAAATGAATTGTTATGTCTTGTGACTCTTTACGATGACTATGCTTTCATTGCAACCACTCGACTCAAGCTGCCAGCCCGCATACTCGCCAGCAAAAGCAATTTGAATAATCACATCCTTCTGCTGATGTGTATTCCATTTAACCCAAGCTCTATGCAGAAGTAGATGTATGCCTAACAAGTCTACAGGAGAGCAACAGGGAATCAAGCTATGATGTGACTGTCGTCCTCGTTATTGCTAAAGCCATTGACAACAGATTGAAGCTGCAGGGGGAAACTGACAAAAGAACTCGCGTTGCCATAATAAAACGTTCAGTAGGCTATGAAGCATGGGGCAAGCAGTTGCAACAGACACCTTAAAGAATACACAGATCAAATCGCATTTGTCTGAATCTTGGTTACAAATGCATGAATCTAAAACAAAGATGGAAACAATATTGCAGTTTTACGTTTCATATGCTAAGAACATTGCAATTAAGACTAATTACGGAAAAGCAACAAAAATAAAATAAATAAAAACAATAAAAATAACAACTACAACAAACTTGAACTGACTTTCACGGATATGTAAATAACCCCAAACGCTCTCACCTTCTCTTGAGGGTAGCCTCCTGTTGTTTGTTCTTCACCTGCAGCACCTCTTCCCTGAAAGTCTCTCTTGTGGAACGTTTCGAGAACTGTCCAGCCACCGCCTTCTCCTCTAGGTACGCCGAGGGCACCCATCCCTGTTTTGACGGGCTGCTTTTGGTGGGTCGTGTCCTCACCAGCCACGAGTCGGCGCGCTCCTGGTCAATAACCTCCACAATCTGGCCCTCAGACAAACGGACAGTGTTGTTGTCCTTGTCCACAGGGTTGAAGTCCGCCACGGCCACGAAGTCTGGAAAGATCTGCATGAGCAGAACGACAAGACGAGCTCTTTGATGTCTTCACATTTCATATTGCTTCTCTTTAACACCTGGTTCGAGTGGGATAAGATCACACTCCAAATGTATAGAGTGGCCCCTGTACAATTGTAAGAAAGGTTTGCAGAACGCTTTAAAAGCTGCACTTTAACGGTCACCTCTTTCCCCGCAACTTGAGCCCTTTAAAATTATTACCTTTGGAGTTTTTTCTACAGACATTCTATGGACGCTAGAGACACACAATTGAACAGTTGAACCTCAATATTGAACAGGACGTCCAAAGAATCGATCCAAAAACACCCCCACGGGGTTATTCAAAATTTCCAGTTGCGTGAGCTTGTATGGAAAGAAATTATGGTCAACACCTGAAGATTTAAATAGACAGTACCTCCGGGGGGTTCATGAGACTACATAATGTTTGAATACATTTATTCTTCGATGCGCAGTTAATGATGACTATTTCTAATAGATCAGTACAGATGACTTTTAATAAGTTGTAAAGTTTTGTGTTTCACTCAATTTTGGTTGAAATTTTAAAAACTTGATATTTTTCTAATATGGTGGTTGATTTGTTTTATTATGACAAGTATAATGTCCCGCAGGTTGAATTTTATGTCTTCGCAGTTTATGACTTATTCATTGCCCTTTATAGATCTTTCTATGGTAGTGAAAAGGTATTATTGCACATCTCTTGGCATCGCACAGTGTTTGGGCGACTGGATACTAAATTCTCAGCTACATATTTACTACTCTGGAAAATATTTTTTAAAGTTTTCAATGTTCACCAAAAAAATAAAGACCGGTTTTCCTTCAGTCTATACCCCCAATAGCGACACATGTCTTGTCAGTCACACTGAACATTTTTGTTTTAAATTTCATTTTCTGTTGAAAAAAACCCCCAAAACAAAATCAAACTACAAATAAACAAGTAAACAAAACAATGTCATATTATTATGAAGAGTCAAGATACTCTACTAACTTTTTATCCGAATGTGAGCTAAAGGGGACGAACAATGGTAGGGTGTCTAAACGTTCGAGTGTTAGATAGGGTTTACTAGTCACGTATTTTTAAAAATAAACTGTCAAACAATCCACTTGCACATCAAGGGTATACTTCACATAAAAATGGGCGGATAAAATAACTAGAGGGGATTGGGGACCATAACTCATGAACAGTTTCTTTAACTACTATGACAATTACTGGGGTCCTCAAAATAATGTATCGTCTTAAGAACTCTTAAAACAGCCACATTATCCTGCCAGTGACACAGGGTAAAGAAGGGGTAAAGAAGGGGTAAAGAAGGGGTAAAGAAGGGGTAAAGAAGGGGTAAAGAAGGGGTAAAGAAGAGTTGGGTTCGGAAGGTAGAAGACGGCTTCACTGGAAATAGTTACACTTGATAAAATAACAAGGTCATGCACTTCACTGAGGGCTGCTAATGTAAGAATCATAATTATGATTCAACATATGAAACTACATTTATTTCGGGGCAAAAGACACTTTGGGGTTTCATCTTACCTTTTTGAGAATAACATCGATTTTTCGACAGACAGTATGTTACTATTAGGACCCTTTGCAATCTATTCACAGACGTTTTGTAGATGCACCCGTTCCTCCCTCAAACCCAGCTAAGAGTTACTATGAAATATCGTGGGTAAAAAGATGGACACTTTACGTCTGAGAAAAAGGGATAAAAAAACGTTTTCTTCTCATTCTCAAAAATGAGTTTTGCAGTTTGCCCTACAGTTTCTCTCAGCGATCTCTAAAATTTTCGAACTTAGTCTGGGATATATACCTAGAAGCCTTATGATGAAAATATTTTTGAAGATTGTCCATTGAAAGACGGTGATATAGGAAAGAAAGAAAACAAACAAATCGATGATTTTCCCTGAAGCTATTGCTTCACCTTTAGGTGTTGACCTTTCCTGTAGGGCTGTAAAATCAAAAAGGATGGTTTATGATATGTTTTGAAATATTGATATTGAAGAAACCTTATGGAACGTATAGTTCTAAATTGTTATTTCTCTTTGCTATGGCTAAAATGTAGTTTTAGGTGTCTCCATTCCTGATGCCTCCTGTGTTTTAACACTGATTTTGTGTTCATATATATTAAAAAGAAGTATAAACTTAGTACGAAAGGGAAGTTTTCAGGTTAAGGTTAAGCTTGAGCATCAGGGTGTCACAGTAATGTGAATACTTATCAATATAATCTAAGTCTATTTTCAGCTGCCATGGTATAAGTGTGTGAAGTCTTTAGACTTAGTTCTTGATAATCTCCTCAATGACCAACACTAACGCTTATGAGATCACACTGACAAATCCACAAACGCAATCAAAGTAAAAGGTATTTTAAAGATTATATCAGAAGAAATTCATTTTAGTTTAAGTAAGGACACCACACCCGTAAACAACTTTAACAAATAGAAGTATATAGGACTAGCAATACATACTCCTCTCAAACGTAGCTCGTCTTCTGAGGTATCCATGTCGAACTCGGTGGAGCCAGACTTTGGAGAGTGGGTCAGCTTCCTTTCTTTCTTCTTCTGGCTTGTTTCTGCGGCTTGCGAAATTAAAAGGGGACGGGTGATGAAATAATTATGATTTGGATTCATCAAGCAACATGCATTTCTTTTTTGTTGTTGTTGTTGTTGTTGTTGTTGTTGTTGTTGTTGTTGTTGGTGGTGGTGGTGGTGGTGGTGTAGAATAAACCTCTTCCAAAATCTAACATGGCAGCTCATCTGGGTATGCCCTTTCCCTAGACGATGATTTTTTCGAATGTTAAGTAAAATGATTGACGCAAAACATAAACTTTCTACTCCACATCAATCTATCAAGCCAGCATTATGCTCAACATTGTTCCCTTCGAAAAATATAAATTACCAACCTCCGTTTGTTGTAGTTGATATGAATAAAAATGGTATTACTTTTCAAATGAACTCATCCAAAAACGTGTCCACTATAATATCTATCTATCTATCTATCTATCTATCTATCTATCTATCTATCTATCTATCTATCTATCTATCTATCTATCTATCTATCTATCTATCTATC
>NW_004798371.1:72837-74411 GCF_000002075.1 Aplysia californica
GGTCCTTGTATTAACAATGTTTCTCACCTTTTCCTTTTTCTCTCGTCCGCGCACTAACCACATTCCACTCTTCTGTCGTGAGTCAAGCAGTTCCACCTGCTCACCACCACTGAAGGTGAATGAGGTGTCAGGGTCAGTGTAGTCGGTCAGCATAAGGTACACCTTCAGGAAAGTATCCTGCAAAAGAGAAAATTGAAGGACATGCAATCTAGTCAACCTATTTACCGCCAGATATCCCATTTGTACTTTTAAAGAACCAAACCATTGTTGATTAATCATTGAATAGACTTAATACCCTTATCTACATTTTACGTTAGTTTTAGACGAGGGGACTTATTTAACGCCCATCTTCGACAGAACTGAGCTAAATGGGTGGAGAGGCCTAAAAGCAACCCAAAACAGCCAATATGCAGATGTTTCTTTAGGGATAAGAGCCAGAGCCATCGGCTCCATAGTTTAATGCGATAGTAACTGAGCTAGTGCACCCAGAGCCACAACCAACTATCAGCAAAGCACTTGCCGTCAGCTTCACGTATAAAAAACGGGATCATATCTTAACATAACATTATGTAATGGAACGTTAATTTCGAACAGGACAGAGGTTTCTCGACAGCTGCATAATGTACTCACGTCTGAAGACTCCATCATAGCTTCAGGAATATCAAGGGCTGAGGAACTCTCATCAATCTCTTCTTCTTTTGCAGTCTCGTCTGAAGAGAACATAGCAGGAAATACAATACATGTATATGAACATTGTGGGTTTTTAGTTGTTTACAGAAGTGGCGAATAACGGAATTAAAACCTAAAAATCATCAGGATAAATCTCACCACCCACCTACAATGAAAATATTAATCTCACGTAGCATAAATGACTTCAAAATGGTTATTAAAGACACATAGTAGCAACTTTTTAGATACTTAAAAGGTGTCAAGCAATAGATTGTAAACTTTATCTGCAATGCTTATGCATGAGACTTGAATCCGAGAAGATCGGGACATTTTTTGAGTTAAAGAGGTACTTCTTAATATCCGCCAGCGTTATTACGTGACAATAAGTAAACTGCTGTCTTCAACTGGTCAGGTGCTATGTTATGTAGGATGCAGTGGCGGAGCGGTTAGTGCGCTGGTCTCCGAAGCCGAAAGTCCGTGTTCAAGCCTTGGTTCAGACACTGATTTTTTTCGCCCCCTCCTGCCCACCTAGCAGTAATGGGTACCTGACTTCGAGTTGGGGAAGTTAAGGCGGCGAGGAAAGGAACTGGCCATCCTACCACAATATGCCGAAAGGCCCAGGAAATTGTCTCACTAGCAAGGCAATCCCCAATGTCCGGATAGGATGCGGGAACAGCTTTACTTTACTCGGAAAAGAACATTTTACCCTCAATAAGTATGTGGAGGGAGGTCTATTTGTGTGTGTGTGTGTGTGTGTGTGTGTATGTGTGTGTGTGTGTGTGTGTGTGTGTGTGTGTGTGCGCGTGTGTGTTTGTGTGTGCGTGTATGTGTGAGTGAGAGAGAGAGAGAGAAAGAGAGAGAGAGAAAGAAAGAGAGAATGTAGTGTTAGCGTGTGTGTAGGTGTG
>NW_004798371.1:75083-76416 GCF_000002075.1 Aplysia californica
TTCGTACTCAATAAAAATGCAAGAGCAGTGGGTTCAGATAAATCATTTGCAAGTTATTGTCTCTGAAAATATAAAAAAAATCACTATTACGAAATTTTTAAAATAATAACATAAATGGTCTTTCTGAATTAAAATTTGACTCGAAAAGGCTAGTAGTTTGATTCAGCAGTATCATTTTCACACTTATCTGAAGCAGAATAAACGTTTACACAAACATTTATGTCAATATAATTTTACTGTGACTTCTTATTTTTTGTGAACATACCTTTGACTGTGCAGACTAACTTGACAGAGTCGAACTCAGACACGTTCACATCTTGGGGCGCAACCTCAAACTTGGGAACACGTGGGTCAACCTCGGGGCTTAATGAACGAAAACGTAAATGAGAAACTAAATTTTTGAAATTAAATTAATGTACGTATTACTTTTATTCCCCTACTTGTTTTCCTTAAAATTCATGTCCGTTTCTCCTCTGGTAAGGCCCATTTACAAACCATGCCCTGTCTTTAATCATTTGGTCATAATCAGTATCCAAGTGTTCGTTTTTGGGAAAGCTTTATTCTTAGCTCGTAAAGAAAATTGTTATCCTTAAATACCTTCTAATGTATGTGCACTTCTGATTTCTCAATAGGCTGTTTGTTCGTAAAAAGAGATATTATGATTAATTAAGAATAGGCTCAGTACAATCAAGGAAAGCGATGTAAGTTCAACTGATCAGAAGCTTAACTCCATCTGCCACTGAGGTGTTTCTGAATCTATGAAGACATTATAATATTCAACATACAGTCAACTTGTTTAAGACTGCCACGCATTGTCGAGGAGAAAAGTGGTTGTGTTCGACAGATCAACATTTTACTCAGTGTCACTATAATGTAAAATTTTAAGAAATACGCAAGTGAGGAGATGGGAAGTGGCCATTTTTACAGGTAAGTGTCTTATAATTCTAGCCCTTAGAAGAGGACTGACTGAATACATTATAGGTGAACAGCTGTAAGGAGTTGCATCTCAAATAAAATTATTCAGATCTACATAAAGACACGCTGCCTGACCTTGGAGCTCGGACTGTCTTCTCTGTCTCAACTGTGCCTGTCACGCTGACCTCAAAGTCAGAGGTCGTCTTCCCGGCAGAGCTAAGGGCAGTAACTGTGTAAGTCCCTGCGTCTTGCTTGGAGGCGTCCTTGATTTCCAAGGTGTACACGTCATTCTCTGACGTCATAGAATAGTGGTCTCCAGCCTGAATTGTTTGTTCACCCCTGGACCAAGTCACCTCCGGTTTTGGGGTTCCTTAAAAAAACAAATTAAAAAAAAATAATTAAAAAAATCATATATATA
>NW_004798371.1:77549-107743 GCF_000002075.1 Aplysia californica
CACACACACACACATCACACACGCACACACAACACACACACACACACACACACACACACACACACACACACACACATATACACACACTCAGAAACTCTCTACCTTCAATGGTTGTACTGATCTTGATAGAACTTCCCGCCTCCACCTTGACATCCTCCAGTTTGTCAACGACTTTAGGTTTACTCTCTACCTCAGTCACCTCAGCTGCCAGTTGAGTTACTTGACTCTCCTCTACATCCACAGAGGAAGAGGCCTCGATGGACGTCTTCTCTTCGGTAATCTTGGAAACCGTGCAAATATGTCATACATGTAGTTAACACATCTTTAGAAAGTTATTACTTTGAAATAAGAAAACCAAAGCATGCAATTTATTAAGAAAACAAACATTAATATTGTCATTAATTTGTCAGTTCATACACATACTGAATTAGTTGTTATCTTTTTTGCGTTGTTGTCCGTGTTTAATTGAAATCAATGGCTATATTTCAAGCAGTTGCTTGTTTTTAAAGGTCTTAACTTTGATCCCCACGCATCCCCCATCACTCTCCTTCTTTCTGTCGCTATCTGTCTCTTTCTCCATTCATGGCTCATTTTTTCTCAACAACCCCCCCCCCCTTTTTTTCTCTCTCTTACCGTTTCTTTTACCCTCAGCTTATATATACATTTAATAATTCTTTTTTTTAAACATGCACGTTTCCTAACTGAACACCAGTTATGCTATTTGTAAAAATTCGCAATATTGTATTATAAGTGTGTAAAGACTATAAATTATCACAAACCTTAGAAGTCGAGACTTCTGTCTCTGCTTGTAGAGCCAATTTCTCTGTCTCTTCTTCTGTTGCAGATGCAGCAGTTTCAACGTCTATAGACAAAAAAAAGTAAGATTATGAACAGCACGTACAGATTTATCTCCCAAAAGGGCGCGTACATAATATACTCTTTAACATTTTTAACATCACAAATTTTAAGAGCGTATAGCTATAAGACTACACGTCCAATTAGGCTACTTTGAAATTTGTACACATATCACTCAAGCTTATTGGCGTTCGTGAACTGTACTCACTAAAGAGCACTGGTCTATTGTTTTTGTCTGACGATGTCATTCACGGGGGTTTTTGTATTTTGTGAAATACAGTGAAAATGTGTTGGTAAACTTGAAAACAAAAACTACACTCCCAAAGTTGGTCTCTTTCCAAATTTTTAACCACAAAAAAGTGATTTCTCTTTATCGATTCCCCACGGTTATAGGGGCTGCCAACATACGCCATCAGGTCGGGTCGGGTCGGGTTGGGCCGATCGAGTAGTTGGGGCTAGCCAAATTGAGGGCGCAAAGCGGCCATCGTAGCTCAAACTGATCGACTCGGTCGGTGACCTACAAAAACAAACGAGTTTGTTTTTCAGGCCTGCGAATCGCGCGATCGGGTGGTTTGCAGCCAATCACCACAAGGCTGAGTCACCAGTCCATTTTACCCATGAATATATTAACTAGGCTTACGTTACTCTGGGAATTCCCAGTTTCGGTCTCACGCATTTGACAGTCTTCTCACAGCGGGTTTGGAGCCCTCATAGGCCTAGAGGAAGAAGAAGACGAATAAGAAGAAAGAGGAGGAGCATTACAGAGGGAGGGTAGTGAGAGTGACAGGGAGTGAGAGAGATAAGTTGAGAGATATATACAGAGACCTAGCAAATGTTTCTGATGTATATATGGGAAGTGAGAAATAGACAGAAAGGAGAGAGACACCAAAGCAAGCAAGCTAGCAACTAAGAAAGCACTCACACACACATGCACATACACACACGCTCACTCACACACACACACACACACACACACACACACACACACACACACACACACACAAAGGGCGACAGAGAGAGGGAGTGCAGGAAGTCCCAGAGCACTGTAGGCCTAGATCTACTTAATGTATTCATGGGTCAAAGGTTCAGCAAATCGTAACCCGGTTTACGCCCTCTGTGTAGTCGCATGTAGGTTAAAGATTTCTCTACTTTAACTTCCAGGTCGTCGGGTACAATCGCGGCGGGGTTGTAGTGTGCACTGAAACCGACAGAAAGCGACCCGACCCGACCCAATGACCCGACCCGACCCGACCCGACCCGACCCGACCCGACCCGACCCGACCCGACCCGAACCGATCTGCATTCACTAGTGGGCACCCCTTATTAGGCTGAATGATTCAGAAAGAAATCACATTATTGAAATTATGCTACAGGTGGGCAGTCCACTTACATCAGTGGCGAGAAGGTTCAACGTGAGTAGACGTAGACACACTGTGTATGCCACACGGGATCACATGGCAACGATAGGCTCCCAAAAGGATAGACCCAAGCGAGTAGGACGCAGAAAGACAAAACAGAAGGTGGACGCATCTATCCTAACACAACGCGTGAGAAATCAATTTCAACCGGCAAACAAAGACCCAGGATGAGTCGAACATACTTAGAAATGACAGTCCGAGATTTGTCATGACTTTTCTTCTTCGTCTGAAAGAGAAGAACCTTTGTGCTAGGGGCCCAGTGTGACGCATAAAATTACAGCGCATCACGTCCTGCACAGACTGCACTGGGCACAGCGTCGCGTGTGATGGCCACGTCGTATTTGGAATACATACACATGTTTTCAGAAGAGTCCCAATTTCGATGGCAACCAAAGTTTACATCCTAGCTTGCTTCAGACAAGCAAATAATTTCGGTTGAGCTTGTGTCAAGGTGTAGGCTGGAATCAGTGACGTTGGCGAGACCACGCTTGTGTCTATTCATGAGAGCATAACAGCTCAAAGCTAAATCAATCAAGTTCTCGAGCTCAATCACACGCTACTGAAAGCTGTCACTTTTCCTTTTGACCCGTGACAACTATTAGTTCAAAATAGAAGATTAAAAACATTCTTAACTTTGCTTTAAAGTGTTTTCCTAGCTGTAAAATGAATGCACTGTCTTATTTGAAATTTTCAGACAGATTTCATAAGTATTAGTCAAGATATTTCTTTTAATATGAGGTGTCAAGTTAAAATGTTAAAGAGTAGAAGATCACCTTCGCATCATATATTCTGAGTTCTTATCATTCTGTGCGTCTTACTTGTGCACTTCTATCTAACCTCAAGCTGAGTCAGGCCAGAATATTGCTTTAACTGCATAAACGACAAGACAGACTTAAAGGAGGAATATCCATATCAAATAACGAACACAAACTATACGGGGAAATATTTTTTTTAAACTTATCACTAATCTCTTTATATGCCTTCTACGATGTGTCAGGGAAGGTCAAGATTGTCAGTATTAAGAAAGTTAGAATATTAGCCTTTTATTCATCACGCACCTCCAACGTTCACCCTGACGGTGTGGGTGACAGTGCCGTGAGAGTTTGTGGCCGTACACACGTACTCGCCACTGTCCTGGGCCTCACTGTCAGGAATCTCCAGATAGTAAGAACCACGTGACTCGTACAGACGGACCCTACGACTGGACCTCACACGACGTCCGTCCTTCTCCCACGTCACTGTGGGCGCGGGGTCACCTAGATGTTCAAACAGGACTATTAAAATGCATTGAGTACACCTAGAAACAGCAGGTTACTAGGAATGGAACGTATGATAAAATGAAAGATAGTCTGTCAGTGGACAAAAACCAAAATAAGAAAATAAAAGGGAATGAATGAAAGGAAATATCCTGAAACATAAAATCAGTAACTCATCGACTCAGGTAAATGTAAGAATTGTATTTCAAAATTTCAAACACATACAGCTATAATTCGGTTCTACGGCCTCTCTATTACAATAACCAAAACTTTGAATAAAGTTTTTGAAACTAAAATTCTACTTTCGGATATCTTCAGTGTTTAGTTGTCTCTGAAATTAAAGTATAACCATGTGAACCTACCTTTCGGAGTGCAGACTAACTTGACAGAATCAAACTCAGCCACATTCACATCTTCGGGCGCCAACACAAACTTAGGAATGCGTGGATCAGCCTCGGGACTAAAGGAAAACAAACAAATTGGAGAAAAGAATTACTATAACAGACCATATTAAGTTGAAAGTCACCTTTTTAATCTTTCAAGTTACTGTACATTATAATGCTCTCATTTTAAGTGTGTCTTTTTGTTTTGTTCGGTCTGCTTTAAGTGTTTGTTTTTTAAATTTTGTTTTTGTTATTGTTTAATTTCTTTTCAGTGTGAATGTGTACGTATGTATGTATGTGTGTATATATGAGTGTGTGTGTGTGTGTGTGTGTGTGTGTGTGTGTGTGTGTGTGTGTGTGTATGTGTGTGTGTGAGAGAGAGATAGAGAGAGAGAGAGAGAGAGAGAGAGAAAGAGAGTGTGTGTGCGTATGTCATCGTGGGGGGGGGGGGGCAGCTTTGGTTTTAGCGAATGGAAGCAAGCTCATTAACAGTTGCTTTCAGATGCGATCTGTTGATAGCTAAACGTGAAATAACCATGAATAATATACATAATAATATACATTTCATTTAGAGCAAAGTAACTGTGAAGGTTAAAAAATAGACACACAATAAGTAAGACAGCTGACTTGAATAAAAAGTCTGACGACTCAGAATCTAAGGAATTTCTGTTCAAATGTATGTGCCTGTTTCACCTAAATTAGGTTATATAATAGGTGGGGCCTCGAATTAAACTCTCATCTCCGATAAGACCGAGCCAATTGCATTTAGAGCTTTGAAAAACTCCACCAATCAATCTGACTTCCAGAACACTTAGTTGGGGATTAGAAAGCAGAGTCATCTTTTTACCATATCAACTAAATTAATAGAGCTCTGGCATTGGTAGTGTGAGGCGATTGTCTTCGAAGTACGTTTTCTTGGATGGATGTCAGCTAACATCATTAACATTACCATATAAGGACAGATCAGCGACAGGCATCGGCGATAATGGTTTTCCACTTATATCGTTGCTTAGACGCTCTAAAAAAGCTTCATTATCCTGACCCTTCTCCATCACCCGTCTGTTTCAGGCTCTCCCAAAAGATTGCCTTGCCTCGTTTGATCTAGCTAAGATATTATTTTAATCGCCACAAAGACACGCTGGCTGACCTTGGAGCTCGGACTGTCTTCTCTGTCTCAACTGTGCCTGTCACGCTGACCTCAAAGTCCGAGGTCGTCTTCCCGGCAGAGCTCAGGGCAGTAACTGTGTAAGTCCCGGCGTCTTCTTTGGTGGCGTCCTTGATTTCCAAGGTGTACACGTCATTCTCTGACGTCATAGAATAGTGATCACTGGCTTGAATTGTTTGTTCAACCCTGGACCAAGTAACTTCGGGTTTAGGTGTTCCTATAAGAATACAAAAAAATGGCCAAATTAACAATCAACAGGCATCTTAAGAAACGAGCTGCATGTAGAAAATATTAATTAGATAGAAGCATCTAAATCCGCGAGGGATTTTTCACTCACCCTCTCTCTCTCTCTCTCTCTCTCTCTCTCTCTCTCTCTCTCTCTCTCTCTCTTCTCTGTTAAATAGACTGACAAATACACATAAGCTCATACGCCACTGACATACAGTGAAGACACAGGACGTAAGTACACTTACAAGACAGATTCAAACGTACAAACGTACCTTCAATGGTTGTACTGATCTTGATAGAACTTCCCGCCTCCACTTTGACATCCTCCAGTTTGTCCACGACCATAGGTTTACTCTCCACCTCAGTCACCTCAGCTGACAGTTGAGTTACTTGACTCTCCTCTACATCCACAGAGGAAGAGGTCTCGAGGAATGTCTTCTCTTCGGTAATCTTTAAAAAGATAACAAAAACTTATTGATTTTGTAATATGTGACGAAAAGGTTTATGAAAATAAGGAAAGGAAAACACATGTTTCTTCACAAGAAAGGAAGTTCGAGACTGCTTCTACATAGTTGAATGAAGATACATAAACGAACTAACGGCTATATTCCTACCGCCTGTTCTCTTTCATCTTGTTTTACTCTTCAGGTTTTTTTCTAAATAGGCTGACATTATACTGATGGCTCTGACACTTGCAATTTGAGGACCTTGGCTGGGCTTTAGTTCATTTAGCCTTCCCTCTATCTTACCTTTCCACATTCTCTCTCTCTCTCTCTCTCTCTCTCTCTCTCTCTCTCTATCTATCTATCTATCTATCTATCTATCTATCTATCTATCTGTCTATCTTTGACTCTATATCCCGGCTTGGCTTTGATTCATGTAACCATCACTCTTTGTTTTCCATCCATATATGTTGCTAATGACAGGGACATACACAAGTAATTATAGTCAACACAACTTGTTTTATTCCAGTAAAATTGGAGATCAAAACACATGACAGCTTTTACGAACCTTTGTTGATGACACTTCGGACTCTGTTTGTATAGCCAGCTTCTCTGTCTCTTCTTCTTTGGCAGGCTCAACCGTTTCAATATCTGAGGGCAAAACAAAAAAAAAAGAATTAAGAAATACAGCCCGCACTGGTTGGTCGAATAACGAGCAAGCGTGTAATAGACAACCTACCTCGCTAAATTACCTGGAGCTTATTTAAAAATCAGTTGATCATGATGCCGCCCAACAGTAAAACATAATAAAATAAGATCAACAAAGTATTAAGCTGTTCATATTATTATTGTATTTTATTTCTTCATTGCCCACCTTTGGGAGTTTCTTCATTGCCCACCTTTGGGAGTATAACTGGATTTAGTTGCAACTTTTCTACATTTAGATTCATCTTCACCTTCACCTGTCCCGTAATCTAGCTGACAGTTGGGACACTAAGTTAGGTATTAGATTCAGCTTCCTCTCCACCAAGCGGCACTCAGCTTTCCGTAACATGGTGCACCAGTAATGTCTAAAGCATTCAATGGTTTTGTCTTCCCATCGTCTTCATGTCTGTTTCTTCGTCTCACTCCTTGTGCTGTTCCCTGTAGAATTGTCTTCTACAGTCCAGGTGATCGAAAGATGTACCCGTACCACTTCAGTTTGCGTCTCCTCACTGGAGTCAGGAGGTTTTCATACGGTCTAACTACGCGTCCAGTTTTGGTTCTCACTATATACCATTGGTTATATGATCTCAATACTAAAATAAAGAGGAGCTGGATTCTCTCCTGTGATTTTATTTTTATTTTGATGTCTACTGATATGTTCCACGTTTCACACGAATATATAAGGCCGGACACGGCAAGGGAACGTATGTGGCATTATAGATCCCTGAGATTTAAATCTACAAAAGGCAAAAGGTCTCCAATTTAGAATTTATTGAATCAAAATCAAACAGTAAATGGAGACCAATTGAAAAAAATTGAGAGGTCTGGGTATAACAAACAATAAGCCAATATAATATAATGAAATTAGGCTTCAAAGATGTGTCAGTAACAATAATAAATAGTAATTGCATTTTTATAGCGCATATCCATTCTCTACAGTATGTATGCAATATGCATTTTACAACTATCATTACCCCTAAAAGACATTAGTACATTCATAAACATTTTCGACTCCTCAAGATTCGCTCAGTGTAGGCAGAGGATTAAGTTCTGAAACACTATATAATAAACTGACAATATCTTGAGCTGTCTATTGCCGGATGCCGAGTCCCACCAGGATGAAAAGAGATACATTCGTGTTAAGTGCCTTTCCCAATGATACAACGACAGGCCTGTGACGGGGATCGAACCTATGACCTTTCAGTTACGAACCCGACAGCCTTGCCACCAAATTAGTACACCATTCTAGGCTTCAAGCTTATAAACATTTGGAAAATTAGACTAATAATAATTATCCGTAGTTTATTCCTCACATACCTCCAACGCACACCTTCACTGCGTGGGTTACTGTGCCATGAGAGTTTGTGGCCGTACACACGTATTCGCCACTGTCCTGGGCCTCACTGTCAGGAATCTCTAGATAGTAAGAACCACGTGACTCGTACAGACGAACCATACGACTGGACCTCACACGACGTCCGTCCTTCTCCCACGTCACTGTTGGTTCTGGGTCACCTGGAGGATAACAGAGAACAAAGAAACGTTAGTGGTTATATGGATGTTTTATTCAAGTAAATTCGAATTGTGTGTAGATGAGGGTAAAGGGGAGAGAGAGAGAGAGAGAGAGAGAGAGAGAGAGAGAGAGAGAGAGAGAGAGAGAGAGAGAAAGGGGAGAGATAACGAGTGTGTTTGTCTGTGTGTATGTTGGTGTGCGCGCGTGTGTGGGTGCACGTTTGTGTAAGTGTGTGTGTGTGAGTGTGTGTGTGTGTGTGTGTGTGTGTGTGTGTGTGTGTGTGTGTGTATGTGTATGCGTGCGCGTGCGTGAACATGTGTGCAACATCAACATAATATAAGCCTAATGCCCTCTCTATCTTAGTACGAGCGCATGCAACGACAAAAATAATATAATTTTGTTTCTCATTATAAATGTAATGGTAAACTTGGATAACTAGATTTAATATGAAATCATTACTTATGTAATTACGTTCTAACGCTAAGAGAAAATTTGAAAGAGTAAAAAAATAAAAGGTCACATTTGGCTAACAACAGAGTTTTCAGTATAATGACACTCATCAGGGGAGACTGCACAAAGTAGCATTAGAAAGATATGACAAGACGACTTTACGAATTACCCATGCTGGATAATTTACCTTAGTTAACGTCCAACCATACTTCTTTTTTGTAGGTGTGTGTGTGTGTATGTGTGTGTGTGTGTGTGTGTGTGTGTGTTTGTGTGTGTGTGTGTGTGTGTGTGTGTGTGTGTGTGTGTGTGTGTGTGTATGTGTGTGTGTGTCTGTGTAGGGGAGGGGCAGGTGTTTTTGGATGAGTGTTTTTTTCACTTTTCTAGAAACGACTTTAATGTGACTTAGACTCTTTATTTTTTGTAGCCGTTCGTTTTCTAGTTGGCAGTCTGGGCAATACCTTGAACAGCACAGACTAACTTGACAGCCTCAAACTCAGCAACACTGGCGTTCTCAGGGGCCACCTCAAACCTGGGGAGGCGGGGGTCCACCTCCACACTGTTGATGGAATTAATGTGGTATAATCGCTACTATAATGAGTGCGAGATAAAAATCAAAAGCAATAGCAGTATTTAAACTGTTTCAAGTTATTAAAATAATGTAAGAAGGGAGATGCAGGGAGAGAGATGGATAGATAGATAGATAGATAGATAGATAGATAGATAGATAGATAGATAGATAGATAGACAATAAATGTGACTGCCACAACTAGCGGGTTTACCAGCATGAACGACATACATCCCCCACTCCCGCAACAGCAAGTACACCAGTGAAGTAGAAATAAAAACAATAGAGGTATCAACATGGACAGTTGAAGAAGTAATAACAAACGTTTCTGATGCCAACGGAGCAGCATTACAATTTGTTAAAAATGCTGCCACCATCATTAATTAGATTTCGTCGTGTTATATGTTCGCTTTTTAGAACAAGCGGGCTAACCCAGATTTCGTGGTTTCTAGAAATCTTGACCTACACCAAAAATGGGCATCGCCATATCTACAGGAGAAGTTTGGTTTCATTTGGTGTGTGTATTTGTTTGGTTTTAGAGAAAACTCTCCTTCGTCTGTTAAAGAAACTGAACAAGCTACAAAAACTTTACTATCGATTTTATCAAAAGAGCATTTTTCGGGATAGCCCCCTTGTGCTTGAAAGCGACCAATATATAAATGTAAATCCTGACCTTGACCTGCAGAAACTACAGAAACTCTTTTCCCCAACATGCACTCACATAATATGTCGACCCTACACATAAACTCTTCTACTGACCTTGGAATCTTCTCAGTAACCTCTGTCGTCTGTGACGTCACAACGGTGGACGCCACACAGATTTCTATGTCGGTGTGGGTTTCACCAGCGGAGTTAAGGGCGGTAACTCTGTAGGTTCCAGTGTCAGCTTCTGTGGCGTCCTTGATCTCAAGGGTGTACACGTCACTCTCTGACGTCATCGTGTACCTGTTGTCGTCTTTGAGGATCTCTTCACCCTTTGACCACATGACCTCTGGTCTCGGTGTACCTAGAATAAATTTAACAGAAAATCAAAAGACATGAATACGATCGAATCGGCAGAAACATTATTTTGAAAACACCTGCGCACTTTCGATTGATAGGATAGTACTTCTAAAAATATTATTCTGCCATTGTTATCATTAAAGTTATTATTATTATTATTGTTATTATTATTATTATTATTATTATTATTATTATTATTATTATTATTACTATTATTATTATTATTATTATTATTATCATCATCATTATTATTATTATTATTATTATTATTATTATTATTATTTTCATCATAATCATAATAATCATTGTGAACATTATTATGATGAATGGACTAGATGGAGTTCCAAGAAAACATCAAACGTACAGATAACCATTATAAGAACCGTACATGAATACATTTTTTTGCAAAAGTAGTCTTAAACGGTAGGACAAATTGTGTTTTGTCTGGGTCTTCACTGACCTTCAATATTAGTGCTGATCTTAACAGAACCGCCTGCCTCCACTTTCACGTCCTCCAGTTTACCCAGAACTCTGGGCTTGCTTTCCTCATCGACCACCTCCACTGTCGGCTGAGGCTTCTTGCTCTCCTCTATGTCCACGCTGCTGGAGAACTCGAGAGATGTTTCCTCTTCCATAACCTGCATTCATTACATTTTATTATCATTTTGTATGCAGTGGAATGTATAACGCAGTTTAAAAACCGTATTTTAATACAGAATTGATTTACATAAAATGTCTAGGAGATATTTCTCAACACACACACACACACACACACACACACACACACACACACACACACAAACACACATACACACACACATACACACACATTCACACACACATACACACATACATACACGTGCTAATAACTGTCGTGAATACAACCAACTTGTCTTTCGCAGTCTCATATTAAGACCTTATGCAGTTGTGAGCGCCGTAAAACTCTTACTTAACAAGCAAACTAATAGTTTCAGGTTTCCAAAGTACGATCAGAGAATTAACATAATAATATTATACATGGGCAGTTTAGAGTAAGATAGAGGTTGTTGCACTAATCCCGCTACTTTCAAGTACTTACTTATGCTTCGTCCTTTTTAAGGCAAAATTTCGTTAGGTGTGACATTTTCTTTATATTGTGCAACTGGACTTCAGAGAGTGGCAGTGAAATAAACCAAAGAGATCTTTTCATTGACCTTTTATCTGCCCGTTTTGTTTGATTTTTATTTTCAAACAGATCATGGACTGGTTCGATATGGGCTTCGTTCGCTGAGGTCTCATCACGTGAGACACCCTAGATACAGGAGAGCCAAACTTCATGCACAGTAGCATTTCATTCCTTTCCTAGATTGTGTAGGAGGCTGTGAAGATGTTTTTTTGTAACCTCCAGCCATCCAGTCCTGGGGGCCATTCGAAGCTTGTAAAGTTGAAGTATAATATTTGCCTTTCATAGAGTTCCGAGGAATCAAGCAGGAACACGAACTTTTTCAGTATAAACTCAACCTTACCTTTGATGAAGATATGTCGGATTCAGCATCCACAACAAGAGCTGCTGGCTTCTCTGCTTCTTCTTCTGGCACAGATGCCGAAGCTATGACGTCTGTAGATAGATGTCCTTTTTTAAAAGTTGAGCGACTAAATTGGTTTGAAAAGATGTTGCAGGTCGCTTTACTAATCGTTTGTGTCTGATTACATGAGTGTGCTGGTAGTTCAGTTCGAAACACGATTGGTACAATGTTGGTGACCGTGGTTTGAATCCTTAGCGAGGTATTGAAATTTATCCTTTTAAGGAATTTACCCTGATTTTCCGTCCTCTAAGAACGACTCAATTTTGGATGTTGAAATCAGATCTTTCGTCTGTTAGATAACTGCAGTCTTTTGAAAAGAGCATTAAACTATTGTCGTTTTTTACATTGACTGTAATGTCTATTATCGTTATAAGGCCACTATACATATTGATGTTTTCTGTGTGTGCTTTACTTCATTGCACCAAACTAACCTGTTTTAGTTCTAAGATTTCCTCAGAATGTCTGACTTCAAGGAGTTTGTCCGAAGAAAACAAGCTAATTTAATGGTATAGTCAGAATTCCACCCTGCTTTGTTCCCTTTAAATCAGGGCTCCCGAAGGTGATAAAAGATTACGAAGCACTTCCTAGTAAACTTGTAGTGAAATTATAGCTACAGATGTGCCATGATTATATCGATTACTATAAAGAGGATAATGTTAGAAGTGAGCTTGGAGGGTCAACATATAAATGGATAGTTACCTCCAACTTGAACTTTTACGGCGTGTGTGACTGTGCCGTGAGAGTTGGTGGCCGTACACACGTACTCGCCACTGTCCTGGGCCTCACTGTCAGGAATCTCTAGATAGTAAGAACCACGTGACTCGTACAGACGGACCCTACGACTGGACCTCACACGACGTCCGTCCTTCTCCCACGTCACTGTGGGCGCTGGGTCACCTGCACGGATAGACAATGAATTGCTTTTCGTAAAGCTAGAGGATTGCAGGATGCTACCAAAACAAACAGACAAACAAATAAACATACAAATAAGCAAAACAGCCTAGAACACAAAGAAACAGGCATAACAAAAGAAAACGCATTTCAGTATGTTTGCTTGCGCTTATATTATTATAGTCTCATAGAATTATAAGGTGATACCGAAGTATATTACCACCTTTGCCCTGCTGAAAATATTGCGCTTTTTCAACAATACAGTAATTGTCATCTTGAGTAAAGTACTTATTTCATAGTGAATACAGAGGTAATGACATAATTGTTTGAAAAGTCAGGGTTCAAGAAATTTCAATTCTCGAGTCTTCATAAGGAGAAACGTCTCTATCACTGATAATAATATGCGATTGTTCGAATTACGAAAAGGGTATCATTGGTTTTAAAATAACAACCTTCAAATTGTATGCGTTTACTTAACGTTAAGCATTCAAATATCGTTAGTGCAAAGTATCAAATTAATTGTAAGTTCAATATGTGTATTCTGCTATTGCATTCTGCTGTGAGATCAATAAAAACCCTCTCTAGATTTATGATAAATAAACTATTTAATGCTCCCTGTGTCATGTACCGATATGGTACAGAATTTGTTCATGGCTTTTGACCATGTATGAACAATTCGTACACAAAAAGTGTTGATGTAGCGACACGAACCATAACCCATCTCCCTAGTTGTATAAAGGTATTTGGTTAAACAATTCATTTTACAAATGTATCATACTTTCCTCTGAGTTATAAATAAAACACTTTTGTGTTTACCACAAAGAGCCATCGGCCAAAGAAAGTTACAAGTTGAAATAAAACATTTATTAAGGTACTTTTCATGTTTCTCCTTGCATGCTATTGCGCAAGTTAAAGATAAAAGCTTTAACTGGCTCTCATATTGAGCATACATGATGTATTGTGTTAAACTTACCTTTTACTTCACAGACCAGCTTTACAGACTCAAAATCAGCAACAGTCACATTTTGAGGTTCCACGTCAAACCTGGGAATGCGAGGGTCCACCTCTTCACTGGAACAGTCACAGTTGTATAAAGCTTAGTCAATCAATATGATTTACTCTGTTACAAAAAATACACTTAAAAATTCATTTCATTTCTAAATAGACAAGCCATTTTAAATTCTGTTGGGGCAACAGTTAAACACCACTAGGTAATTACAATACCCTCGTGTGTCTCTCACTGCTGAGATAGCCGTTTTTCTTTCTCATTCTTCGTTCATTTCTCACATTAAGACTCTTAGAGAATATAAAACGTACAAAAAACAACTACATTCTGTACCCTACATACAACGAACAGAACAGTGGCCTGGGTTGTTCATTCCTGTTGTTCTGCTGATTACAGAACAGGTTTAACTGAGGGTGGGTGGTTGGCGGGTGCTCTGGTGTGGTTTGCTCCTTCTTTCCAATCAAACATCTATCGTCCTCATTTCCCCTTCTTCTTTTTTATGTTTGTTACTCTCTTGTAACACTTCTAATCTTCGGCACTTATATGACCTTTGTGTTGCAAGTGCGTAAAAACTCTTACTAATACTAAATACAGGTTTAACTTATGTCTTTTAAAGTGATTTTCTTTGTTACATTCTTGCTTTATTTTTACAAAATAGCTAATACATTGGATAATACAAGCTTTTTTTTTACAGGATACCTTGGCTTCCGTTTCTTGCCCTCTTCAACGGACACATCAGCGGCAGCCACGCTGACCTCAAAGGTCGAACTTGACTCTCCTACAGAGCTAAGGGCTGTAACCTTGTAGGAGCCTGAATCTGTCTCTGTGGCCTCCCTGATCTCCAAGCTGTACGTGTCGGTCTCTGACGTCACAGAGAAGCGACCGCCATCTTTAATCATTTTATCGTCCTTCGACCAAGTGACTTCTGGTTTGGGTGTCCCTAATTTATCATAGAAAAGGCGAGTAAGTCAAAAGAATACTTAAGAAGCCTAGATGAGCTTTGATTGAATTATTTGAACAGAAATGCAGATACAACCACATGAAGAGGATGACATAAGACAGGATCGTATGAGATTCATATATTTGAGATACTGCTTCTCTCGTATAATGCTTCCGCTATACAAAAGTCCAGGTTGCATAGCTATTTCTCCCGCTCTCTTTCTGTCTTTGAATTCTCCTACATCCATTACAAAAAACGAAAACGTCAGTGCAATGTGTCATGTCATACCTTCAATAGTGGTGCTGATCTTGATAGAACTGCCTGCCTCCATCTTGACATCCTCCAGTTTGTCAACGACCTTGGGTTTGCTCTCGACCTCGGTCACCTCAGCTAACAGTTGAGTCACCTGACTTTCCTCCACATTAACAGAGGCAGACGTCTCGAGAGATGTCTTTTCTTCGGCAGCCTTGGGTAATAAACATTATTTGTGAAAATCGCATCTCAATGTAGAGACAAGCACTGTCAACAACTTCTGCAAGTTAATCTAATATTATTAGGGCACGAGAATCAGGTATTTTGGATGTTGGCCATAAGTATTTTATTATTGTATTTTCTCACATTAAGACCCTCACGGAAATGATACTTGACAATCACTTTTCATTTATTCTGAACTAATTCAAGTATCTGTCTATGAATCATTGACGTGACACGCTCTTTCTAAAGCCTGTATAGTTTACTTACCAAGGAGGAGGATATCTCCGAACCTGCTTGCACCTCCAGACTCTCTGTGTCTTCAGTAAGGGCAGAGCTCGAAGTGGCAACATCTAAAGAAAAACATTCGCATTAACCAGAGTTATTTTGCGTTCTTTGCTTTTAATGTAAGATTGCTGATTATACCGCCTACAATGTTTCAGTCAATGGTATCGAAGCCATTGTTCCAATGTTGGATACAATATTGCATACACTTTAATGTTTAATATTTTTAAATTTGTTATAAGAAGAACGTCATATTTCCACTTCTTTAACTGTTTCCAAGTTTTTATAATTTCTTTAGAATAACAAGAAAACGTTTAAAAACCACGTACTTAATATTGTGGTTGGAATACAGCACGTAAAACATTGACGGGTGCACAAGGGATAGATTCAATAAGTGACAATTTCAAATCATTCAAACATTTTCGGGGAAACTGCTCTGTTTAAATCCGCCTCCACTGCACCTATATACAGCTATTGATATTCTCAGGGTAACAGCTGCTGATATTCTTTGCATACTAAGGGTTGTTTTCATAATCCGAGAGAAACATGTCATGCATGTTGAAGCAGTACCTCCAACTTGAACTTTCACGGTGTGTGTGATGGTGCCGTGAGAGTTTGTGGCCGTACACACGTACTCGCCACTGTCCTGGGCCTCACTGTCAGGAATCTCTAGATAGTAAGAACCACGTGACTCGTACAGACGGACCCTACGACTGGACCTCACACGACGTCCGTCCTTCTCCCACGTCACTGTGGGCGCTGGGTCACCTGCAGGGATATACACAGTGAAGACAAATGAATTGCAGTTCGTAAAAGTTAGAGGAATGCTGGATGATACCAAAACAAACAAATAAAACAACCAAGTAGGCTACACAAAGAAACAGACATAACGAAAGAAAACGCATTTCAATATGTCTGCTTGCCGCTTATTATTGATAGTCTCATAAAATCGTAAGGCAATACCAGTGCATACTATCACCTTGCCCTGCTGAAAATATTGAGCTATTTTAACAATACAGTAATGGTCATCTTGAGAAAAATACTTTTGTATCTGTGAACACAGATGAAATGACATAATTATTGTTTAAAAAGTCAGGTTTGAAAAATAGCAATTATCCAGTTTTCACAAAGATAGACGTCTCTATCATTGATATGCAATTGTCCGAAGTACGAAGAAGGTATCATTGGTTTTAGAATAACAACCTTTAATCTTTGATGAATTTACTTAACGTTTAGCATTCAAATATCGTGACGTTAGTTGCATAGTGCAAAGTAGCATAAGAGTTGAAAGTTCAATAATTGCATTCTACTGTGAGATCAATATAGATAATATAAAAAAATATAGATCATCTCTAGATTTATGAGAAAAGAACGATTTCATGCTCCCTGCGTCAAGTAACAATTTGGTTTAGAATTTCATGGCTTTTGACCATGTATGAACAATCCGTGCACGAAAAGTGTTGATGTAGCAACACGAACTAAAACCCGTCTCCCCAGTTGTAAAAGGGTATTTTGTTAAACAATTTACTATATCATACTTTTCTCTGACTTACAAAAAAACCCACTTTTGTGTCTACCACTAAGAGTCTTTGACCAAGGAAGGTTATACGTTTAAATAAAACATAAAGGTACTTTTCATGTTTCTTCCTCGATGCTATTGCACTAGTTAAGGATAAAAGTTTTACATGGCTCTCATATTGAGCATACATGATGTATTGTGTCAAACTTACCTTTCACTTCACAGACCAGCTTGACAGACTCAAACTCAGCAACAGTCACATTTTGAGGTTCCACGCCAAACCTGGGAATGCGGGGGTCCACCTCTTCACTGGAACAGACACAGTTGTATACACCTTAGACAATCAATATGATTTATTCTGTTACCAAAAAATACACTTAAAATTCCGTTTTTTTTTCAAAAAAGACAAGCCATTCTAACATTTGATGGGGCAACAGTTAAACACCACTTGGTAATTACAATACCGTCGTGTGTCTCTCACTGCTAAGAAAGCGTTTTTTCTTTTTCATGCTTAATTCATGTTTCATATTAATAAAGCCATTCTCTTAGAGAATATATAAAATGGGACAATAACATCTATACCCTAAATAAATCGAACAGAACAGAGGACTGAGTTGTTTGTTACTGTTGTTCTGTTGATTACAGAACAGGTTTAACTTTGTCTTTGACAGTGATTTTCTTTGTTAAATTCTAGCTTCCTTTTTACTAAATAGCTAATACATAGGACAATACAAGTTACATTTTTCAGGATACCTTGGCTTCGGTTTCTTGACCTCTTCAACGGACACATCAGCGGCAGCCACGCTGACCTCAAAGGTCGAGCTTGACTCTCCTACAGAGCTAAGGGCTGTAACCTTGTAAGAGCCTGAATCTGACTCTGTGGCCTCCCTGATCTCCAGGCTGTACGTGTCTGTCTCTGACGTCACAGAGAAGCGACCGCCGTCTTTAATCACTTTATCGTCCTTCGACCAAGTGACTTCTGGTTTGGGTGTCCCTAATTTTTCATAGAAAAGGCGGGTAAGTCAAGAAAATACTTAACAAGCCTAGAAGAGCTTTGATTGGATTATTCGAACTGAAATGAAGATACAACCACATAAAAAGGATGACATAAGACGACATCGTATGAGATGTCTATATTTGAAATACTGCTTCTCTCGTATAATGCATCAACTATACATAAGTCGAGGTTACTTAGCTATTTTCTCCCTCTCTCTTTCTCTCTTTGATTTCTCCTACACCCATCACAAAAGAACAAATACGTTAGTGCAATGTGTCACGTCATACCTTCAATAGTGGTGCTGATCTTGATAGAACTGCCTGCCTCTATCTTGACATCCTCCAATTTGTCAACGAACTTGGGTTTACTCTCGACCTCGGTCACCTCAGCTGACAGTTGAGTCACCTGACTTTCCTCCACATCAACAGAGGCAGATGCCTCGAGAGATGTCTTTTCTTCGGCAGCCTTTGGTGGTAAAATTTATTTGTGAAAATCGCATCTCGATGAAGAGACAAACAATGACAACAACTTCTGCAAGTTAGTATATTTATATTAGTGTACGAGAGTCGTGTATTATTGATGTTGGCTATAAGTATTTTATTATTGCATTTTCTCACATTAAGACCCTCACGGAAATAATACCTGACAATCACTTTTCATTTAATCTGAACTAAATCAAGTATCTGTCTATGAATCATTGACGTGAAACGCTCTTTCTAAAGCTTGTACAGTTTACGTACCAAGGAGGAGGATATTTCCGAATCTGCCTGTACCTCCAGACTCGCTGTGTCTTCAGTAAGGGCGGAGCTCGAAGTGGCAACATCTAAAGAAAAACATTCGCATTAACCAGAGTTATTTTGCGTTCTTTGCTTTTACTTTGACTTTGTTGATTATACCGTCTACACTTTTTCAGTCTGGAATGCTTGAACGTTTCAATAATAAGCATTGGTTTCGAAGCCATTCTTCCAAAGGAGGATATGGTATAGCATACACTTTAATGTTTAATATTTTTATTTGTTATAATAAAGAATTTTATATTTCCATTTCTTTAACTGTTTGCAAGTTTTTTTTACAATTTCTTTAGAATAAAAAGAAACCTTTAAAAACCATGTACTCAGTATTGTGGTTGGAATGCCAAATGTGAAACATAGACGGGTGCACTAGGGATAGATTTAATAAGTGACGTTTTCAAATCATTCCAACATTTTCGGGGAAACTGCTTTGTTTAAATCGGTGTCCACTGCCACTGCACCTATATATACAGCTATTGATATTCCCAGGGTTAACAGCTGCTTATGTTTCTTCTTTGCATACTAAGAGTTGTTTTCATAATCCGAGAGACACATGTCATGCATGTTGAAGCAGTACCTCCAACTTGAACTTTCACGGTGTGTGTGACTGTGCCGTGAGAGTTGGTGGCCGTACACACGTACTCGCCACTGTCCTGGGCCTCACTGTCAGGAATCTCTAGATAGTAAGAACCACGTGACTCGTACAGACGGACCCTACGACTGGACCTCACACGACGTCCGTCCTTCTCCCACGTCACTGTCGGCGCTGGGTCACCTAGGAAACACAAGAACAAGGAATGAAAGCAATGTAATAATGAATCATAAGGACCTGTTGTATTCTATTATTCTTAGAAGGGTATTTTTCCAGACAATTCTTTAAAAGCGGTAAAAATTAACAACACCCATACAATTTTTTTGCTACAAGCTTGATAACGTTCTTTGCTTTTTATGGCAAACGTTGAATGAGGACTTATGTTAAAAATGCAAACAATATGCTTGGAAGTACAATTTGTGAACATTATCACTAAATCGATTCTTCCTCACTCTTCCTGCTAAAATCAATTACTTAATAATTTTTTTATAACTCCAAAGCGGACGCCGTATCAATGTTGTAATTACCAGTAGGAACTTGAATCGATTATTAATCATTGATGCAAGCACATACCCTTGGCAGCACAAACGAGTTTAACCGCGTCAAACTCAGCGACGGTGACATTTTGTGGCGATACTTCAAACCTGGGAACATGTGGATCCACTTCCACACTGGAAAGTAAATAAAAAATAAGATAGTTATTTTAATAGTTCTCTTCGCAATATATCTTTTTTGTAGTAATTGGACATAATACAACATGACAATGTGTATCATCTTCACCTCTTGGGAATAGGAAACTGCATACCGTGAGGAAAAGAGAATCACTATTATAAAAAACAAAACAAAACAATGACAACATAACAGGCTTGAGGGATAGGCTTTTGGGCAAAAACTCTGAACAGCATAGGTATTGCAATAGACAATAAATGTAATACGGGTAGCATTTATAAAGCATAGCCAAACCTATTCAAACGACAAAATACTATTTATTTCAAACGACAAAATACTATTTATATCAGCAGACAGCTATTCTTAAAAAAAGAAAAATTATGCTTCTCAAGGTAAAATTCAGTTTGGCAAGACAAACACTTACTTTTCGATAAGATATGTTCAAATTGTTTTAAGTGTTAATAAATGTTTTGCAATTATGACTCCTTAACAGTTTCTTTGCTATCCTGGCGATTGTATTTACACATGTCTACATGCTTTTACAAGAAATGCACACTGAAGAACAGGTTTTGAGACTGTTCAGGAAGAAGGAGTGTAAGGGCTCTCGTGGTCTAGAGGTTACGATGTTTGTCGCTCCTTCAAAAGGTCCCGAGTTCGAAACCTGACAGCCACGGGAAATGTTCTTCTCTAAATATTTTCTCTTTTCATATTCTTTCCTGCTCTCTAACCATGCTATGCTGTCTGTTTTGGTTTCCAATTTTTTCGTCTCCCCCCCCCCACCCACCCCCCACCCATCGCCTCAACTTTACCTCCTCTTCTTGGCCCCTGACTCTTTCTGAAGCCTTTCTACTGCTACTCCGTGGCTCCCTCTTACTGCTGTCTTTCAGCTACACCCACTAATATTATGGTACGAAAGTCTTTTCAGAAAAGTACGAAAAAATTTTGGGGGGGGTTCCGGTGGAGATGAGCCACCTGTAAAAAATCCCTAGAGTGACAAAAACCGACAGAGCCCGTCTTCGCCCGCCCCGCACCCCCCCCGGGCCAATTTCAAAATTCCTACCAAACTGGACTACATTTAATGTGGCCCGGGCAATCATATTCCCTTATCCAGTTGCGGGCGCCGTAAAACACTTCCCCCCCCCCCCCGCCCCCCCCCCCAAAAAAAAAAGAAAGAAAAAAAGAGGGAAGAATGAATGCTTATTCACAGATCCAGTGCCTGATGTGACTAATTTGATCATAGCATTTCAAAACCTTAGTAAATCCTTGTAACGGTCACATTCCCTATAATCACCTGGGTGTGGCTTCCGTGATCTCTGTCGACTGTGAGCTGACCGGAGCCGCTACGGCGACTTCTATGTCTGTATGAGTTTCCCCAACAGAGCTAAGGGCGGTAACTCTGTAAGTCCCGGTGTCTGCTTCGGTGGCATCCTTGATCTCCAGAGTGTGCACATCACTGTCTGACGAAATTGAGAACCTACCGCCATCTTTGATTTTTTCACCTCCCTTTGACCACTTGACTTCTGATTTCGGTGTACCTAGCATGAGGAAAAGAACCTTAAAATACACTACGGAATACAATAACCCTTTCATGCCCCACCCAAATATGTAGATGAAACGATAAAATAATCTATACTCTCTGATTTCTATGGGGACACCATAATAACTGATTTAAAAAAACTAACTTAAAACTACTGTGATGGCCAATGATTTAACCAGACTGCAAACAAAGACCGAAAAAATCAACAAGTAGCCAGATGTGGTAGTGAGAAGTTAAGTGTTAAAAACAATCAAGAAACGACAAATGCAGTTTTTGAGACACCTGAATAGACATATTGGTCTTGAACATCTGGCAAAATTGAAGGCAAACGAGGCAGGAGTAGGCCAAGAGCAACCTACTTAGAGAACCTGGAGAAATGGGTAGCGGGGAAAGATCAGGGAAACGTAACTTTTTTTAGAGCATCCGAGCAAAGGAATGGATGGACAACCATGATCGCCGATGTCTGCCACAGATCTGGAACTGGATGATAATGAGCCAGATGTAAGTTAGTTTTGTAAACAGTATCTTATATACCAGTAGACTGCATTTGCAATTCACAATGACCGGTGAATTTCACAAAATTGACTTGTATGATGTAAAGACATGATTTCACTTGTATCGTTTTACCTTCAATAGTTGTGCTGATTGTAAGCGAGATTCCCGCCTCTGTCTTTATGTTTTCAGGCTTCTGAACCACTGTGGGCTTGCTTTCCACCTGTGTCACCTCAGCTGTTACGTCACGTGACTGACTCTCCTCCACCTCCACACTGCTTATGGTTTCTGTGGAAGTCTTCTCTTCGGTTGTCTAGAAAATTAGAAATGACGGTAAGGTAGTAGTAGTAGTAGTAGTAGTAGTAGTAGTAGTAGTAGTAGTAGTAGTAGTAGAAGTAGTAGTAGTAGTATGAGGAGGAGAAAGAGGAGGAGGAAGAGAAGGATGAGGAGGAAGAGGAGGAGGTAAAAGACGACGAGGACGAGAACAAAGAGGATGTGGTGATGGTAGACAAGAAAAAGTTTTCACCATAGAGTTAAAATCTCGCCTTGCTCCAAGAAATGTCACTGACTCTATTTCTTTTAGTGAAATCCTAGGTCGTAATGTTCTTAACAATTTGCTCCTTTCATGAGGTCATAGGTCAAAAATAGAAAGGTGGCAAACCTGAGAGGAAGAAATCTCTGAGTCCGCCTCCACTGTTAGTACACCCGTCTCCTGTGCTTCCTCTGTTGTGGTTGTAGATGTTTGAATATCTGAAACATTGAGTTGATATGATTTGTATACACTTTTTGATTAAGCGTTAAAAGTGGCATACTGTTTATTCTGCAGGACGGAGTATAAGATTATGCAAATTACAGTCACGTAACAAAGAACTAAAGCGATTAACATTTATAAGCAGTGGTCTCTATTCATTGCCGCATTGAAGGAAAAAAATTACATTCCTCAATTTTGAAATAACTCGACTCAAATGTAATATAAAGGTGCGTATTTCACTGTTTGTCCGATCTCGATCCACAGAACACACTAGATCTACACAAGACATCATCGATTGTAAACCCGTCCAAAACTTCATTCAAATGTACGCACACAATCTAAGCCAAGTAACAAGGCGACATTAAACAAACTCACACAAAAACGCACCCACCCACCCACCCACCCACCCACACACACACACACACACACACACACACACACACACACACACACACACACACACACACACACACAGAGAGAGAGAGAGCGAGAGAGAGAGAGAGAGAGCGAGAGAGAGAGAGAGAGAGAGAGAGAAAGAGAGAGAAACACACACCCATACACTGAATAATAGAGGGGGAGTTGTATGTGTGGGGGAGAGGTGCTTGGTTTAGAGCCACTAGGGTGTACAAACTAGAGGCCAAACGATGCTTAGGGGTACATAACACAATGTGTGGATGCAGCTGTTGCCCTGACAGAGGAACCTATAGAGCCTGCCTGTCTGTTTGTCTCTGTCTAGGCCCATCAAGGTCAATACACCAGTTATTTGCAATTGGTAGAAACCTGAAAGTCGGGGCTTCAGACCCACGCCAATGAATTTTAATTCTCTCCGACATAAGGAGAGTCGGACTAGACAGAGCTAGAGTTGTAGAACGATGTAACAGTACATTGTAAACATCCAGAATGGTCAGAAAGCTTCTCAGGTTGTGCTTCAAAAGTTTTGCTTGGGCCTTCGTGGTGTGGTGCTCAGAATATCTTTGGCTCATTTGATTATTTTTGTTAACTTTTCTTTGTTTTTAATTTAGGTAGCAGATGTAAGTTTTTGGTGAAGACGTTCAGGTAGGGCTAAAGCAGCACTCTCCACCCCACATGATGAGTAACTCCAGTCTACATAAGTACACTTACATTACCTTTCACCAAAACTTAACACAGCATCATATTATTATCATATTATTATCATAATAATAATAATAATAATAATAATAATAATAATAATAATAATAATGATGATGATGATGTAAATTGCATCTCACCTCCAACTTGAACTTTCACGGTGTGGGTGACAGTGCCGTGAGAGTTTGTGGCCGTACACACGTACTCGCCACTGTCCTGGGCCTCACTGTCAGGAATCTCTAGATAGTAAGAACCACGTGACTCGTACAGACGGACCCTACGACTGGACCTCACTCGGCGTCCGTCCTTCTCCCACGTCACTGTGGGCGCTGGGTCACCTGATGAGAAAATATGTTTTAGATGTCAGTACAAGAAGAATGCAAAGGAAAACGTTTAAGAAAAAGAAAGAATAGATTTTAAGACGCTACATGAGGGTCGAGTAATTTGTGTCAAAATAGAAAGAAAAAAACATAGTACAACTTATATTATGTTAATGTGATTCAGAGACATACGCCATATTATGCACCAATAATATCACATGGACATTAATTATACGTCACCATTTCTCTTATTATTTCTTCGGACTCTATACACCTCCCTCCCTCTCTTACATTCTCCCGCACTTTCTCCATTTTCCTCCTCTTCTCCCCCGTCTTCCTTTCTTCCAAATCCCCCCTCTCTCTCTCTTTCTCTGTCTGTATCTCTCTATCTATCTATTTGACTGGCAAACACACATACACACACGCGCACACACACACACACACACACCCTCACATAAACACGCCCAAATCTCTTAAAAGCTCAATCTTCTCCTCCGCTGTGTTTGTTCCACCAGTTCTACACGCAGTTTTCAACTTCCCTTAGCCACTCCATCTCAACAATCCCTTACCTTGAACAGAACAAACCAGTTTGATGTCTTCGAACTCGCCGATTGCCACATCCGTAGGCGCCACCTCAAATCTTGGTGTGTGTGGGTCCACTTCCAAACTGAATGACAAAACAACCACATGATATATCATTCTCTTTTTATCTTGGAAGAGAATACTAGTATTATAATAGGGAGATAGGTCACAATAGTATGTACATACATTTACACCAGGCGTGGGAAAGGATAGATTTGACTTCCATTTCTGTTCAACATAAAATGTGTCAAAACACGGCGTTCGTCAAATTTTGGGCATGTGGGGTTATCTTAAGTGCTGCTCATTTGTCTTTCTTTTGACGAATAAAACTCCCCATCTATCTTGTATAGAAGCCGAGACATTTTCAATTGAAGAAGGCACGGGCCGCCTGGTTTCAGTTGTAGAATTAGCGAGAAAAAAATACCCTAAAGTGTGATTGCCTCTGTAGCTTGAAAGTCTTTGGAAACTGTAAATTTACATTTCTTGAGTTTTTACTCGACTTTTTTTTTCTCAGCAAAACCCACACAGAAATATGTTCTTAAATGAGCATAAAAATGTTGAGAAAGAAATTTTTTTTAAAAATTGATAAAACTTGCAAAACCGCCGGAAAATTCAATTTCGTTACTTTGACGAGCGCCTGATTTCATCACATTGCCTCACAAATGTAGTTGTGTCGTAAGTGTGTGGGATCAATCATTTGTGTGCTCATTGTGTGTATTCAGTAGTAATCCTGATTGGTCGTCTTCTGAACTCAAAACACACCTGCGTGTATTGCATACGGCCTAAGGAAGACGTAATACATACTGAGAAAAAGCACACATTATAAATTTTGAGCTTACGTTCGACCTACATTTTTCGAAAGAAACATCGACATGATTTCATCAAATTTATGTTTGGACAAAACAATAAGCAATCAAAATATTATTATTGGTACAACAAAAAAGAGCTAACATTTATTGCTGTTGCCATATTGATGATGTTCATACCTGGGTTGCTGTTTCTTGACTTCGGCAGCAGCAACTTCAACCTGAATGTCTGTGCAAGTTTCTCCAGCAGAGCTAAGGGCAGTAACTCTGTATGTGCCACTGTCAGCCTCTGTGGCATTCATGATCTCCAGGGTGTACACGTCACCTTCACACCTGATAGAGAAGCGTCCGTCGTCTGTGATTGCCTTGCCACCGCTGGACCACGAGATTGTTGGTTTGGGCGTTCCTGTTGTATGGATAATAATATGCTTACTTTATTCCTATTATCCGAATTTAAGATTGGAACATTTTTACCCTTAAAAACGCTCCTTTTTATTCTTTTTTTCCCGTTCCGAATATCTATTTCAAAGTGATACTCGTTTATAGGTTGTAAATGCAAGTAGTAAGAATTTATTCATATAAATAACATCATAGTCCTTGTTACCTACTAACATGTTATTTGAACGTATTTCGTCTGTGGATGTAGAACAGACGAAAAGGCAAGTTGAAACAATATCTGCACAAAAGCTGTTGTCGGAATTTGGGGAAAAGCTCAAAGCATTCTGCTGTCCAAACTAAAGTCGTCATAATGGCAAAAATATAATAAGGGAAAATCAATCTTACGCATTTGTTCATTTACTCGAAAGAAACTATTCGGAAAGTAGCACCATCTGGTGTATCAGACATATCAAGCACATAGTGATAATTGATGAACGATCTCTTTTCACTGTTGACCTACTAAAATCTGATTTATGAAAGCATATAACTATTCCAATAGCAGAAATCTAACGGATGCTCACCTTCGAAGGAAACACTGAGAGTAACTGTTCCCCCAGCTGTTATTTTCACATCCTCCATTGTTTTCACCAGCTTTGGTTTTGTCTGCTCAACGATTTCTTCTTTCTTGTCCTCTTTCTGTTCTGGTGTCTTCTCAACTGGTTCTTCTTCCACTGGTTTGGACTTTGGAGAAACTTCAGCTGGTTCAGCAGCTGGTTGTTCTGTGTCTGTCTTGCCGTGAGGTGTAGTGATTTCTTCTGCTGGTTTTTCTGTTTCGGGCTTGGCCTCAGGTTTAATGGCTCCTTCAACAGGTTCAGGTTTTGGTTCTTCTGCCTTGGCTGGAGCTTCAATCTGCTCTGTAGCAGGCTCTGAAGGGGGTTCTTCATCTGCTGCAGCAGTTGGTACCGGGCCTCCAACGTTGACCTTCACAGTATGTTTGACACTGCCGTGATAGTTGGTGGCAGTACACACGTACTCGCCACTGTCCTGGGCCTCACTCTCCCGGATCTCCAAGCAGTAAGAACCACGTGACTCGTACACTCGGATCCTTCGGCCAGATCTCACTCGGCGTCCGTCCTTTTCCCACTTCACATTGGGAAGTGGGTCTCCTGGAGACATAAATATAACTTGCTCATATTAGCCATTGGGTTAAAACAAATCTGGTGAGCTTTATTCCTCTTTTGATCGGATTGTAGCCATAGCACAGTTAAAAAAAGAATAGATGTTTCTTTTTAGGAGCTAATCTGTGTAGTAGCTGAAGCGTATGAAATCTATAGCACACTATCTCTACTTCGGTTCAGGGTAATCACTCAAGTGTAAACGTCAAAGAAAGTGCCTTTTCTCAAAGACTATTCCTGAATCCTTCGTTGTTAAAAATGTCTACACATCCATACACTTTTAACAAATGTACTGTGCCCATTCCATCCTCACCTTTTGTCTTATTTCTAAGCGGAGAAGAATGCTCACTAGATCTATATCGTGGATAATTTAACAAAGAAACATGCAGCAAACCGACGCACTCATAAACGACAATATTCGAGGTAGATACAGATGTATACAGATGACGTAATATACTGGAAAGCATGAGCAATAAAGAAGAACCCTCTAATGCAGGGAGCGAATAAATCTGCAACAGTATAGAAGAGAGAAAAATAATATACTATAGACTTAGCAGTTGTTGTGTTGCACTGAAAAAAAACAACAACTTACAGAACCGATGAAATTTAAATACAGTTGAATGAAACCTACTTTTCTATCCACCTCTGTCTTGTGAATTTGTTATTAACACACGATTTTCACGCCATCACCACCACCCCACCCCACCCCACTTCTCTTTTTCCAGAAGACGGTAGTTGGATCTCCTTACGAACATAAAATACTGTTTTGAGATTTTAAAAAGAAGAACGAATCGTTGTCTTGCATTATATCCACTATGATTACTCAGACCCTCACCTTTAATAGCACAGACCAGTTTGATCTCCTCCAGCTCTCTGACAGCCACGTCTGAGGGTGCCTCCTCGAATCTTGGGAAGTTGGGATCTACCTCAACACTGAGATGAGTGACAAATCGTAGAGCATTCAATTATACTATACACAAGTATGAGGCTTTTACTTTTAGACAGAGGATGTGGAAATTACACGCACTCGTTTGGAGAGCCATTTATTGCAATGTAAATCAAGAATAAATGCTTGATTATTTGCAGTATATAGATAGATAGATAGATAGATAGATAGATAGATAGATAGATAGATAGATAGATAGGTAGGTAGGTAGATAGATAGATAGATAGATAGATAGATAGATTGATTGATTGATTGATAGATAGATAGAGGGAGAAGGGGAGAGAAGGAGGGAGGGAGAGAGAGAGAAGAGAGAGGGAGAGAGAGGGAGAGAGAAAGAGAGAGACAGAGAGAGAGAGAGAGAGAGAGAGAGAGGGAGAGAGAGAGAGAGAATGGGGAGGGGATGGAGAGATTGCTACCTCTCTCAAATGGCTTTTTTATTTTGGTCTCCTAGAGCCAGAGTAACATGAAATCCAACTAACCGATCGCCACTCCACACGGCCTAGGGGTCATACCACAGACGATCACCCTAGTGTAATAATATTCAGGTCAAATTAATCAGATGAACACCTTTATTAGCCTTTTTCGATATATGAGCCCAAGCACTTAGCATAATTAGATGGCAGAAGTAGTGTGAGGCTGTGATAAAAAATAAGGAAAATAAAATGCTAAAGAAAACAAAATTTGGGGTGGTGAGAAGGAAAGAAGTTGTCAATGACGTAAATTGTAAGTTACAAAAAACGTATATTAAGGAATGTTTTATATCTTTTAAACGTTGATTCCGTTATTTACGCAAAATAAGTCGCTCTACAAAGAAGCAATATATTATTTGTAACTCGGGAGCTGTTTACTTCGTACACAGGAAAAGGGTCATGAGAGTTATGACATATTTATTTTATCAAATGCTCAAAGAGGTAAAACTAAGTAACTATACTTACGTAGGTTCTGGTTTCTTGGTCTCTGCTGGGGAAACGTTGACATTTATGTCTGTGTAAGTTTCTCCAGCAGAGCTATGGGCAGTAATTCTGTATGTGCCACTGTCAGCCTCTGTGGCGTCATTAATCGCCAGGGTGTACACGTCACCTTCACACGTGACAGAGAAACGTCCGCTGTCTGGGATTGTCTTGCCTCCCTTTGACCATGTAATTGTTGGCTTAGGAGTTCCTGTACCCAAGAGGAAAATAGTTAAACTTGTTTTATGGACGATATTTTACCTTCCAAACCGAAAAATCTGATTAGAAAAGTTTAATTCAGACTGTTGATACTTATTTTCGACTCCGAGCCCAGAAGGATAATATTTAACTTGACATATGCCTCAAGCTTGAATACACGGTGGTATTCCTTTCAAAATTATTATATTTAAGCTGTTTTATGTATCCATGCTAGAGTTTTCTCTGTTTTCTTTTGTTTTGTTGTTGTAGTTTGATGTTGCTGCTGTTGCTGATGTTGCAAAGGTTTTCGTTGTTAATGTTGTAGTTGTTGTTTTTGTTGTCGCCGTCGTCGTTTTCTTTGTTGTTGCTATTGCTTTTGTTGTTGCAGTCTTGAGTGTGGTAGGCAGGGGGGGGGGGTCCTCTCCTCTCTTTTGGGGAAAAGGGGTAAGAGAAAGATGAAGATAGTCATAAATGAACAATCAGACTTCACATTTAAATTGAATGCGTTTCGGTAGGATCTATAAGAAAAGGTAACATACCTTCGATAGATGTGCTGAGAGTTACTTTTCCTCCAGACGTTGCTTTGACATCCTCAACCGTTTTGACCAGCTTCGGCTTTGTCTGCACAATTACTTCTTCTTTTTCCTCTTCATTTTCTTCCACCTTTTGCGGTGGTTCCTCGAGGTCTGTTTTGGATTTTGCAGTAAGGTCTTCCTCAGCAGGCTTGGAGGAGGCTGTCTCTGCGTCTGTCTTGCCTCCTGGAGCAGTGGTTTCCTTCTCAGGCGCTGGTGGTATTTCTTCAGTAGCAGGCTCGGCTTCAGGTGTAATTTCCTCTTTGATAGGTTCAGATGGTTGTTCTTCTGTCTTGGCCGGAGCTGGAACCTCTTCCTTTGGAAGGTCGGATGGTGGTTTTTCTCCAGCAGTTGGTATCGGGCCTCCAACGTTGACCTTCACAGTATGTTTGACACTGCCGTGATAGTTGGTGGCAGTACACACGTACTCGCCACTGTCCTGAACCTCGCCTTCTCGGATCTCCAAGCAGTAAGAACCACGTGACTCATACACCCGGATCCTTCGGCCAGACCTCACTCGGCGTCCGTCTTTCTCCCATTTCACATTGGGAAGTGGATCTCCTGTTGACATGATATTATAACAAAAAAGTATGAAACACTAGTGCTGGCGTTCGTTTGTCATATTTTTAAAAACAGTTTCGTCATCAATTCTAAAATGCTGGGGGGGG
>NW_004798371.1:107843-109481 GCF_000002075.1 Aplysia californica
GGGGGTCAGATTTTGCTTTTAGTTGCTTATTTTTTATTCTACTAAAATCAATGAATATAATATACATAAGCTATAATTAATAACACAGCGATTTCAACCCCTTATTCTTACAATTAGATATTTTACAGCTCTTGAACATAGTTCACTTTGTCTGTCTAATTTTTGTGGTAATCGAGCCTTCTGATTGTGTGTTTGCAGGTAATATGTGTCGGTCTATTTGGAGGGTACTCTCTGTCTGTTTGTTGGGTGTGCATTATATACATGTGTTTATGTTTGTGTGTGTTTTCTTCCTACATCTATGCCATTTGTTTAGCTATTTATATGTCCGTCCATTTGTTTGTCTGCAGATCTCCCCTCCCCTCTCCCATACTTTGTCTTTCTCTTTATTTGAAACGAGGACAAGGACATTAACGATTGTCATTTCCATTGACCTGAACAAACTTTTGGCAATCTAGATATCTTGTTAACATTCTGTGCTTGAATAAGGTCGGGAGCGTTGGTCTCATACGGTTGTGTACAATTGAATATTGGATAAAAAGTATAATTTGATTATATAAAAATACAAAGTGCTTCCTCACCTTTGATTACACAGGTTAGGTTGATGTCCTCCCGCTCTGCCACAATCAAGTCCTTGGGCATCTCCTCGAACCGCGGGAAGTTAGGATCTACCTCCACGCTGTTGAAAACACCGAGGAACGTGTGGGAGGGGATGCAGGACATGGTGAAGAATAATACGAGTATTAGCTGTTAGAAAAATAGGATACCATAGGGGAGAACAGGGAGAGCTTAATAAAATGTAAATACGCCAAGCCTCCTTCAACTCTAAGTATACCATTACTTATAGCAATGTACATGGATTCCTCACTTCGATTTTGTTCTTATCGTGAGTAAACGTTCCTGCAGGAGGTGGAAAACCTGTTAACAATACGTCACATGACAACTCATTTATCAGAATTTAAGGGTCTTTTCATAAATTAGTTTCAGCACTTGTGGTTTGGACAAATTTGTTGTTATAGAAGCTAGAATTTAATGGTATCATAAACACAAATAACGTAGAGGTCTTTTCGTACCTGGCATAAATCACTAGGGATTATTGTGTTCAAGCTTAAGCGCCAGCATAAGATTAATTAAGCAAACGAGTATAAACCTGAACGTTACGCAATTGGGAACGCCATAAAATCTTTACTAAAACCAAACCTTGGCTCCTTTGATGGGCTGGATACGCTGACAGGGATGTCTGTGTATGTCTCTCCCTCCATATTGAGCGCTGTGGCTCGGTATGTCCCCGCGTCTGCCGATGTGGCGTTTTTGATCTCCAGAATGTACAAATCTCCTTCTGAACGGATGACCACTCGGCCACCATCTCTAAGCTTCACTCCAGATTTTGTCCAAGTGATATCTGGTTTCGGGTTACCTGTTGAGAAACCCTTGAAACATTATCTTTCTTTTATCCGCATGTGTTCTCAGGTACGCTTATTTGCTCCATAACTGGGAGTCTCTTTGCCTGGCTCAGTCTGTCAGTCTCTCTGTTTCTCTCCCTCCCCCCCTCTCTCTCTCTCTGTGTCTCTCTGTCTCTGTCTGTCTCTCTCTCTCTCTCTGTCTGTTTGTCTGTCTCTCTCTCTCTCTCTCTCTCTCTCT
>NW_004798371.1:110748-113056 GCF_000002075.1 Aplysia californica
GCCTTTCCCAAGGACACAACGTCGGGTCCCTGACGGGATTCGAACCCACGACCTTACGGTTGCGAGTCCGAGAGCCTAACCACTAGGCCACCGACGCCACTGTACTCCATACTATTAGAGTCAACAGTCCTCTTGTACAGCAGAAATATTTACAAGTAAAAAGAGAGTCACTCAAATCTAAAACAGGCTTGTTAATCAAGTATCTAGCCTTCTTTGTTAAAGGGATCGTAACTTTAATGAGAAGAATGTGGTTTTCATGAGAAGAATGCAGTTTGGAGTTGCTGAAAAATTCGATTTCGCAGATGATTAAATTTGTTCATTTTTAAAAAATTCTGTGTTATATGAAGAATGTATATACTACTCATTCCAGCGTCTTTCTTTAAAGACACACATCTTGGATATTGATCTTGCCTACTTTTGGACTGGATGAATTGTTGATAATATGAGTACTATTAAGTTAATTGTTGTCCAATTCAAACCAGCAAGCTGTTTCTTCGCCATATTGATTTAAAAGGAGTTTGGAAGTCTCATTTTCCCTACAGCAGCAACAGTAAGAGAAATAAATTTCTGCTTAAAGTTCCAGAAGAATTGACGCTTTTGAAATCATTTTTTTGGGGGGGTGTATAAACGCCCTTTGCTATAGATGGGTCGTTCATACCATTGTTATGCCGCTATATATAATCATATACTTAGTATACAATATAATATATAAATCAGGCGCGGTTCCTCCATAGAGCACGGTCGGGCAGTGCCGCCCAAAATGTTTTAATGTTTTATTACAAAAAGCACCCAAAAACATGAAATAAAAGAAGTCAGAAACAAACACTAGCCAAATATAATATCCAAACAAGGTCCTCGCTGGCGCTGTAGCTGTCATTTCTGTGTCAAAAGCGCCGTAAAACATCTACTATGTCATGCCAAAGTCCACGTGCCATAAGTAACTAAACGTAATAGAATATTCAACAGTGGCTATCTGATCTATAAAAATCGCTCTTTGGGATAACCCAAGCGATGACGACACTCGTAGCGAGTTTGACGGTACATTAATATTAAGGGCGGGGGGGGGGGCTAAACCCCCAAAGTCAAAATTCGGCTCAAAATTATGGATTTTGAGTAGTAGGCATTTTTAGCTTTCTCAGCCTCTCCTACAACTATTTCATCACATAAGAACCCCCAAAAACTGTATCTTTTCCCATACCGGGCATGTTTGTCACCGCCATTTCCTCATAAAGTCAGTATTATATTTTTCTTTTTCGGCCGTTTTCTCAAAACGCGACTTTTCTCTATACTTTATTGAATAACTCCACCATTTTTCATCCAATCTTCATGAAATTTTCACAGAATGAAGAGAAGATGTAATACTAAAAATGTATCTGTTGAATTTTGTATATATGAAATAGATTTTTGTTGGTGGTGTCTGGAGTGTGTATTTTTACGGATTTTTTTAAAACTTGAATGCTACCTCAGGAAAAAATTCATTAAAAATGTTCTAATTCGTTTAGCAAAAAAACAACAAACACATATTTAGATCTAATGTTTGTAAACACGTATGCGAAAAATCATTCAATTTCCATGAGCGATAAGTGCGGTATTCATTACGTAAGACATGTCAACAAAATCCAATATGGCCGCAGTATCCATGGAAACCAAACTTTTTCTCAAATTTGATTGTGGATTTAAATACTCCTTACTATGCTTGTTATATGCGCGAAATTTGGCAAAATTCG
This sequence comes from Aplysia californica, assembly GCF_000002075.1. Classification (NCBI taxonomy): domain Eukaryota; kingdom Metazoa; phylum Mollusca; class Gastropoda; order Aplysiida; family Aplysiidae; genus Aplysia; species Aplysia californica. Next base: position 112,476 of record NW_004798371.1, read on the forward strand.
GTCCAGTAATAAGCGACATAGCCTTCAGGTGTGCCCCCCCCCCCCAACCCCTTAACAAGACGGCACATCTCAAATGTGCACCCACGAAACATAGCCCACAGTAGGTACTCTAAAAATAAACGCGATAGCCTGTACGCTATTCAATGCCAAAATTATGTGATCCCCGGAGCAATCCAGCAGAGTGCTCAAGTGAATTGTGATTGGTTCATTGTTTGTCTTGCCACTATTTTAAGCGACATTGTGACCGTGAACCTGAAGGAGGTGAACGTGACATACTTAAGTCATCGCCCTGTGAGTTGTGCCTTTGAATGGTTTTGTAGTGGAGTGGTAAAAGTTATTACTAGAGTGTTCAGTTCCGATGCAGGATAAAGAAATTGATGTTAAGCTAACAAACATAACTAGTTCTAGAAATCAAAGTGACCAGTAAAAAGAATGAAAATAAAAGCATAAGGTCCTTCACCAACCCAAAGATCCCACCATCCCATTTACTATGCCCTTGACTATCTTCAACCTGCTGTTGTTTAATTGTGCACGTCATGTTTTTAGCCCCACGAGCCGCCCCTGATATATATATATATATA
>NW_004798371.1:113156-128302 GCF_000002075.1 Aplysia californica
ATGCCCCATGTCTGTATGACAACAAACTCTACAACAGCCTTTATGTCATATAGATCGTAAATTTGTAGACATAATATGTATTCTGAGCTTCAGTTTTTTCTTGCTTTTTGCTTTCATAATTTTAGGAAACTTAAAAGTATTACGGGACTATTACTTGAGAGTCTAACAGCAAAAAGAGGGTGTTATCTGAACCCTTCGCATAGAGATGAAATTTGTAGCCAGAATCTTAATAAACAAAACACATACCGTTTTTATGTGATCCTTGGCCTTTATTGAACATTGAGATCATTTTTTTTCTTTTCAAGAGTATCCGAGCTGATTTCTCTTCATCGAGCTCAGATCGCTGCAATTGAGACGTGATACTTGGAAAAAAACCCTTTTACATCTGCCATCCACATAAAAGAAAAAGAATCAAGCCTAATTCTCTCCCTGTTTAGGTGTAGACGACGTTCATATTCTTAACTCATCACAAAGGCCCCAATTGTCAATATTAGCGTTTTAGATTGCCCTATTTTTAGAAATCCTTTACAGCTGTTTCTCTCTGTACTGTTAACGGGTTATTGTATTTCGTGGCTGTGGCTGACAATATTCTGCTTGTCAATATGTGTCATAACGGGGTGACATCCGGTTTAGGTCAATTTTTAGGCACATAGAGATATTTGCATACCTTAAAGCTTGTTTAATTGTCCTGCTTATGATGAAAATACACCAATCTATTTTGAATGGAAGTTGAGAGACTTGTGATTGAAGGAGGTGGAGTTTCAGAGCTAAAATTAGTGAGAAGCTGGCCGCCAAAGTTTGGTGACTACCAAGTTTGATTGTCCTTTGACATTGCAAATTTAATTTCTTATGCCTTTGATCACGTTTTTTGTTTGCAATAGAATCGCATAGACTGCATTTCTAAGTGGACATAAAGGTGTTGAGTCAGCCCCAACCTCCCCCTACTCCCAAATCGATCAAAATTGCCCAACACGTGGAAAAAATGAGAGTTCTTTAATTTCATATTTTCACGAGCGCCTCATGTCACCACGATGCCACTCTTAATACCTTCATTATAGTACGTCCCTTCCAGTGCTCGTTTCATTTACTCATTTCCAGCTATCATTACTATCCTGAACCTTTCTTACTAATCTACAGGCTCACGTGCCAGCCTGTCTATCAATCTGCCGTCTTGTCCGCCTGTTTGCTTTTTTGTCCATCGCAATGGCTATCTGGCTATCTTTCAGTACATCTGCCCAGACGTCGGTGACCATTTCATTGTCCAATCACAAAGTTTCATTTTTATTAATAATACCATCCGTACTTGAGCCTTTACCCCTAAAAACAAATCGTTTGGCAATGGTCTGCATGATTCGAAACTATACTATAATATTATATTTTTCAGCACAGTATTTCGGTTTCCTTTACTTTTTACAGTATAACATCTTGATGTACGATACTTTCGCATCTCTATGCACTCTTTGCCCCCCATCCCCCATCCTCCACTGCCACTGACAGCATTAAAAAAATTCGTTAAAAAAAATATTCCTGGCTGTGTAGTCATGAGCCGAGATTCAAACAAACCACCAAGAGTGAACGCAAGTAATAAGAGTAAACACACACATACATGCTCATGCTGATTCATCCATTTATTGGTCACAAGAGTAGCTGCATTTCCAGAAGGAACAAACAAACACAACATGCGCAAGGAATGTGTATACAATAAATAGTATGGAACTCTGTGTAATAATGCTTGGTTGAATAAAGCCACCAGCTTATAATACGATATAATACGCAAGTACAAGTTATCAAGTTCACAAATTTCACCTCAAATTCAAGAATGGTATTGATTCATACCTGACCTGAGATGGCACTGAACACATTATCAAAAATTATGTCATATAGGAGGAATACACTCTTTTGAGTTGCTGCCTAAAATCTCCAAAAAACCAACAAGTGTATAAACATCAGTAGCAACAACATATCACTAGAAGCAGAAACGATATTAGGGTTGCCAATGACAACAACAACAAAAACAACTACAATGACAAACAACCCCCCCCCCCCCAAAACAACAACAAAAACAACAACCCCCCCAACAAAAACGTGAACACATTATTAAACAAGGATCAGCATAGATGGTATCAAAATGATAGTTCATAATGTTATCTTAATTTCAATTTATGTTCACTATTAATTCATACACAAATGTACCCATAATGATAAGCATTTTATCACGTAGTTGAGAGACAACATTTTGGTATCTTAAATCTTAGTTTTTAGTCGTCACTCAAAGGAAGCCACTTCGTACCTAAGCTCCGTAAAGCCGTCCATGTCTTCGACTCATCTAGCAAATTCACGCCTGTATACAGCTGAACCTGCTCTAACAATCACCTTTCCCAAAGCAATTACCTGTAAAAATGATACTATCCCACTTCCTCCTTGCGTTTTATTTTTCTATACTTTTATAATGACAGTGTCCAAGCGGGCTGTCATTCTAAAACAATTGCTTTTCTCTTTGGCAATTAGTGGTCGTTTTGCACAGGTTCGATTGTATTTTGAAAGAACCGTCCTATTTGTTCAACAGTAGACCCTTTCAGCCTGAATCGTTTCAACTTCACCAACTTAGGGTCTCAATAAAAGTCGGGTCCAAATCTTTCTGCCTAGTCCTTCTTAGAATACTTCTGTCAGTCCCGTGTCCTATTACGTAATCTGACTTTTTCTTCTTCATAGCGACAAATTGCTACCATAGAATTACAAAGTTCTATCTGATATTTTTTGGCCGTTAATAAGACTATTTGCTTAATATTCTATCTGCTCTGCCAAAATAGAAAGTTTACTCAGAGTCGTTATTGAGTTATTCAAAGAATTGCATTCGAAAAACCTTGACATGTTGTGAAACTCAAACATTTTGGCGTTAAATTTTTCCAAACCAGGTACCGAACAGATAGAATTTTGAAATTCTAAAGTAGCAAAGTAATGAGTTGCAAGAATCGTTCGGAGTCAATAAAAAGGCAGCAAGATATCACAGTCAAACCTGCTATAAAGACTCCTTTACCAAGACAGTCACTTGTATAAGTGACCAATTCCACCCCCACTTTCAAATTCCCGTTTCCTCTTTATCGATCTAACGACACTGTTTTCGACCACAAGTCAACCCTTTCATGAATCCTAGAGAGCAGGGAGGAGCGTAGCTATGTCATGGTGCCTCCTTCGATTATACCTGTACTCTAGCCAAGAAATAAAGTAACCAAGTAAGGATGACACTGTTCAAAAGAGCAATTTGTGTAAGATGATTACTTTTCTCCTCTGCAATGGGTGATCGTCTTGCACGGATTCCACAGTACTTAACATTTTTTTAAATGTTATCCGCATTGAGACAAATCATTGATTAAAAACAAAACCAAGAATAACGATGATATCAATAATAAAGGGCATGCAAAGATACTTAGGAATACAACACAAAACTATTAAACATACCCACACAAACATACGCACACACACACAAATAAACTAGCACACACACACACACACACACACACACACACACACACACACACACACACAGACACACACACACACGCACACACTCAGATAAGCATACTACTATTAGGACACAACAACTTCATGCACTTCTAAGATTCAATGGTATACAAAAACACGCCTCATAGGCCAAAATCCACGGCAAATGAAATAGGGTCATGCGAGGTCACATGTATTTAGTTCCACCCAAGAACACAACAGGGTAACAAATAATTCAAGTAATCACTTCTGGTCTAAAGGTTGGAAAAGAGAACAAAACAAAAGAGGTAAAAAATAAACAGTGCGATGTTTATACAGTTCAAACAAAAGACTCTAGCCCCCAGCTCTTTAAAGAAGAAGTGGACATAGTACTATGTTCGACCTGAAGCATACCAAAATGTAATGTTGAGGGAAGTTTCGAACCACCATACACAAATCAGTAATACGAATTTACGTATTTCATAATATGAATGATGTTGTCTGCCTTTTAAATTCTGAGATTGTAACATGATATGTAAGACTAAAGAACTTACCCCCAAAAAGCGCGTTTTTAAGCAAGCAAAAATATGGGCCCTCAGTAAGCTAAAGCCACTAAATCTCTTCGTCTAATTATCGCAAAATCCCCTGTTTCCTTCCCAAACTAATAACTACTGTGCATTACATAACGAATAATAAAATAGTGTTGCTTAGTCTGCGCACTTATGAACAAATTCAAATTTTATCTGAAACGAAATTGTTAATAGGGTTCTTACGTCTTTCGCTGTCTCTGTACTAGAGATCACACTGTACTTGGAATGCAATTTTCTCATGGGGTAAGTTATTTATTTCTAAAACAACAACAATAGAACATTACACTAAGTATCAGATCGAAATAAAGATCACAATCCGTATCGTATTCATTTCACTTTATATAAAAAAAGTTAATTATTTATTGAATACCGGACCGTTTAAAAAAATCCAGAACAGTCCACCTATTTTACAATATAAATGCCATGTATTAAGATTAACTCCCCCCTCTTCCCCTTTCCCCCATCCGCTTTTCTAAAACGGTGATAATAATCATACATAAATAAGAATCGATGAAATAAAATAATTGAAAGAAAAATTCAAATGTAGATCTAGATCTAGTCAAATAAAATAAATGAAAAAAAAAAAATAAGTGACGATGATAAAACAGAAAATAAATTAATAGTGTGAGCAAATTATGCAAAAACTTAAGTCAAACCAACAAAAAGAACAAAAATGACAAACAGAACAAAAACATAATTTTTCGAAACAAAAGTAGGCCTCTACAATAAAAAGAAGGTATCACAGCACAACCATGCATTGGGGCTCAACGCATCAGCAGCATCCAGTCTCTTCACTACTTGGGTAAATTTTCCATCACTTTTTTCACACCAAACGCCGCGAGGGAAAAGGCTGCAGCAGCTCCAAAGAGTTTGAGGTATCGAACCGTGCGGGTATCAGGGTTTGAACATACGTCAGACGAGTCTGTGACGTCAAGAGGTGCGGCGGCCGCCATTGCTCCTTGCTCGTCTGCTAATTCGCTGGTAGAAATGATGGATTCCATGCCTGAAAAGTATATGTTTATGAGATATTCATTTACAAAAATATGACACGGCTTTGGGGGAAAGGGGTGGAGGTACGTAGAAAAACAGTGTTGAGTTAATAAGACATGTTATTTGACAGGCAGGATAAGAGGATGCATCGATAGACTAGTTGGTGCCATACTGGGTAACGGTACAAGTGGTGCTGGATATGTGCTCCTCTCCCCCCCCCTCCCTTTATGATCTGCCGTCGAACTTTCGAAGATGAATGTTAGATTTAGACATCACGCCTCTTACATATTAAGTATGAACGGTGGTATGATAGGAATAGAGAAACATTTCTGTTCTTTACAAAACTTCATTGAATTTTTTGACATAATAATGTTAATACAGCAAAACATCAAACAGCCGCAGATAGAGTTAAATGAACATTAAGTTCAATTATGCGTACTGTTATTTTCTTCAAAAGCCTAAAAGAGACATAAACCAGAAACAGAGCATGGCAATGAATCCGTTAAAATGACCTATCGTTCTAGGTACAACAATTCCATTTGGTGCAACGTATAAAAAAAGAAACGTGCAAAGATATTACGTTAGTGTTTTGTGACCCAGACGACGTGTTGTCCATGAGACTGATTTAATAATTTGTGCCACAGGCAGTGAAGGCGAGTGTGCACTTGTGTGAAAATCTGTTCTGAGGATATGTGGAGAGGAAGGGATACGGATGGTAGGAAACATACATACATACATACATACTTACATACATACATACATACATACATACATACATACATACATACATACATACACACATACATACATACATACATACATACATACATACATACATACAGACATACATACATACAGACATACATACATACATACAGACATACAGACATACAGACATACAGACATACAGACATACATGCAGGCACACACACACACACACACACACACACACACACACACACACACACACACACATACATACATATGGCACGGAGAGTAATAGAGAAGAGAGCAAAAGATATAGACCGAGAGAAAGAGGGGGAGGTGTAATTATGGGCGTATGTGTGTGGGTGAGGGAGATATATAGGGCAAGAAAAAAAAGAGAGAGAGACAGAAAGAGAGAGACAGACAGACAGATACACACACACACACACACACACACACACACACACACACACAGAGAGAGAGAAAGAAAGAGAGAGAGAAAGAGAGAGAGAGAGAGAGAGAGAGAGAGAGAGAGAGAGAGAGAGAGAGAGAGAGAGAGAGGGGGGTGGGTGGGGATTGAGATAGTAGGAGAAAGCAAGAGGGAGAGAGGAAGGGGAATTGGGGAAAAAAATGTGAACAGCGTGCGAATTGCCCTCTGGGACAACCAGTTTGGACTTGTTGACTTCCACTAAGTCATACTATGGTCTGCACACTCCTGACACAGACGCCAGTGTTACCTTCTATTGTGACGTGTACAGTAGCGGAGACAGTGCCGTGGGAGTTGACAGCCGTGCACACGTACTCTCCGGCATCGTCTGCTTCTGCCTCGGGAATCTCCAGGTAGTGAGAACCACGTGACTCGTACAGGCGCATGCGACGGTTGGCTCGGAGTTTCTTGCCGTCCTTCTCCCAAGAAATACTTGGGTTGGGCTCGCCTGGTAGAGAAGTTGTTAATATTATTCTATTTAAAAAGTATTCGCATTTTACACCCAATCAACACAATCTAAATAATCTCAGAGGCGGCTGCCCTCAAAGTACTGGTATAACTTCCTCAGAATACCACCGCCGACGGCTTACTTGGATACTCTGTTTAAATTTCCAGAAATGTACAAAACTGCACTTATACTTTGCATGCACTTCTCCTTAGCAATCTAGAAATCATTGGCAGCACATGCTTACCAGCAATGAGTTTATGTGTCGGATTAAAGTTTAATTGTTTATGTATATTTCAATATCACCCTATAGGATCAGACTACGTCACACAATCTACCTTGGTCGGTCAGTTTACACTTAATTAAAATGTGGACCAGTCCTTGCTCGAAGTAAAGCATTGCAGCCTTTTCAGTGCGGGACCTTAGGTTTTCCGATTGGAAAGTACGCATTTGCAATAAGATGGTAAATTTGAATAATAGAGAAGATTGTATCCCCATAAGATAAACCACCCTTTATAACAGTGCCAGAAATTATTCTTTCAACTTGTTTATGACAACTTGCCCGCCTTTTTTTAACCCCAGAAAACAAATTTACAAATTACAACCCTTATTGCACGAAATCTGTTTAATTAAAGAAATACTCAGCTGGATATTATTATGCGTAAATTTTCTCACCTCTGACTGTGCATACCAGCTTGATGGTTTCGAACTCGGAGACGCTCACATCCTGGGGTTGCATCACAAACCGTGGGATGTTCACAGATGCTGTCAGACTACAGGTTTAGGTTTTCCAAATCCACAGGTGGAGGTTTGGGCAGAGATGGAATGAAGATTTGGGGTAACAAATTTAAGAGTTGGTAAAGGAACACGACAAAAGGAAGAGAAAATGGATCTGGTAACTGGAAATCATGACTGATATTTTAAGTGATGGATAATTTGGAAATGTATTATATTTACCGAGTAGGCATTGATCGAGAGAGAGAGAGAGAGAGAGAGAGAGAGAGAGAGAGAGAGAGAGAGAGAGAGAGAGAGAGAGAGAGAGAGAGACAAACTGACAAACAGACGGACAGACAGCTAGAGAGAGAGACAGAGAGACGGAAAGACAGAGAGACAGAGAGAGAAAGAGAGACAGAAAGACAGAGAGACAGAGATAGAGTGACAGAGAGAGATAGATAAGAGGGGGGGGGGGGGAGTTGGTTTTAGGTATATTACAACTGAAATCCAAAAATTCCTCGTTAGTTCCACACTAAGCCATGTAAGCACAATGGTAAACCATTCAGTCTAATTTCCAAATTCAACTTAAGTATACACCACATTACACATCGAATTTGACTGACAGATGGAAGGTTGAAAAGACAAATAGACAGCAAATGTATGCAATACGTCTTTCAATTGTCTTGTTCTCCCTCTCTCCCTCTCTCTCTCTTTCTCTCTCTCTCTCTCTCTCTCTCTCTCTCTCTCTCTTTCGCTCTCTCTCTCTCTCGCACACACACACACACACACACACCCACGCACACACATGCTCATACCCTCTCATCCACCCCTCCTCTCTCTCTTCTTCCTCCCCTCTCAAGTCTCTATCCCTCTCTTCCTCCCCTCTCTCTTTCTCTCTCTCTCTTTCTCTCTCTCTCTCTCTCTCTCTCTCTCTCTCCCTCTCCCTCTCTCTCTCTTTTTTTTTCTCTATCTCTTTCTGACAATCTGTCTCTCTTCAGTTTGCTTCTGGTTCTCTAAAAATGTTCCCCCAACATTTTCCTCTAATACAAATCCGACAAATCATCCACTCACTCTAACCGCCCATCCTCCGATGGACTTGATCCAGTAACAGTAACCGGGATGTCCGTAAAGATTTCTCCAACAGAGTTACGGGCCGTGAGCCTGTACGTCCCAGCATCCTCTGGTCCCGTCTCCCGGATCTCCAGAGTGTACACGTCATTCTCTGTTACCATGGTGATGCGTTCTCCCGCCTGCAAACTCCGTCCATCTCGGGACCATGAGACTTGGGGATTTGGAGAACCTGAACAATACAAATAGATGTTCGGTGCAAGACAAGAAAAAATAGACGGATATCGAAATATTTGAGGTATAATGCATCCTGATGATAAACTCCTCCATAGAGAGTGTTGCTAGCTCAGCAGTGTAGGACTGCTGGATAGAGGTCCCTGGTCAGAACTTCTAATAGGGCTTATCATCATCACCATTACCATCACCATCACCATCACCATCACCATCACCATCACCGCCATCATCATCACCATCATCACCCTACGTCTCTAATGGGATAGCAGGTCAGAAACAAGATTCCTTGAAGCTTCTGTCCTTACCATTTGTCTCCAACTTACCCCATAAGCTGAGGAGCCACATTATTAAAGATGTATTCCGATGTGCAAAAAGAACCTTCACGCTAAGCATTTCAGCTACTGTTTATATACCAATTCATGAAATGAATTAGAGAAAACCATACAAGACCAGGGTCTGATAAGCAATATTATTTTAAAGACATAACAGACAGGCTGGCCTTTCTCGAATTATAAGTTCAAACTGAACATTCTAAGAGCCCCTGAATGGTTTCATCTAAAGATTTACATTTTATAACTACTGTGTTTTTATTCTACTTAGTCCATATCTTTAAAAACTATTCTTTTAAAAATCACTTTACTAGCTCATATTATTTCTATCACGGAAGATCTGTGATGGTTTACCTTCAATGGTAGATCGTAGTTTTAGTGTCTTCCCTGCTTGGACCTCCATCTTCTCTGGAGTCTGTACTAAGCGTGGCTTCTCTTCTTTAGCTCTGGCTGCTTGGCTTTCCTCTGTAACAGTCTCTGTCTTCTCCGCTTGCGTCTCAGTTGACACTTGTTCTACCCAAGACGAACGCTGCTCAACCACCTGAGGTTTCGTAAAAGAGATGACTAGAAGTGGTCACGGAATAAAAGTTACGCTCATATCTTACGAAAATGATACGAATAAACTGTATGAGGTGTTTTGTGGTTTCGTCATTGAGGCTTCTCAATCGAACTATAGTTTTATATCTGCAAATGGTGGCAAATTAGACATTATGCTTCATTCGCTGAACATTCAGTTACTTCTATTGTATACTCACACAGAAAAAACAGGTAACAAATAAGGTGCTCAAACATGTTCGTAAGTACTGAGATAATTTCCTGCAACATAATAGTATCATGACAGTTCCCTCACATAGTAATAACGCCAGTGACATGATTAGCAGAAAAGATCACCCTTTGAAAATCTATTCTGAAAATGGACCTGAAATAAACTTTAAAAAAACGGAAGCACCGTTTCATCCATGAGTTCAGTTCGATTCTTAGAAATGCCCCTTCCCCTTTTTTCCATACAACCCGTCAACAGAAAAAAGAGTGTACGTTTGTTTGTTTCTTCAGATGCTAATAAAATGAACAACTTTAATGAAAGTGAATAGCCGTAGATCTACATAAAAACAAAAAGGGCTCACTAACTTTAAAAAACGTTCTAGCTGAACACTTGGTTTAATGTAAAAGTGGAAAAGACGTGATTGGGTGCCCACCTCTTGTGTCTTGTCATCATCCAGTAGTCCAGAGATGTCTCTTCCGCGTGTCGTTCCATCTGTCTCGTCTTTCTCCTTGGAGTCCTGTTTGGTCACTTTCTTCCTGGCCTGGTCTACTCCTACCACAGAGCCCACCTCACTGCCGGTTTCACTCTCTGTGTAACTCTCCTCCTCCACCTCTTCCTTGGAGACAGCAACAGTCTTTTGCCCTACAGACTTCGTTGATCTTACTTCTGTTTTTGAGGACGAAGAGAATGAGGAAGAAGAAGACTCCACAGTTGAAGAGATAGTTTTGCCGTCTTTTGTTTCTTTCTTGACAACCATTGATGATTCTGACTTAGAAGACATAGACTCATAAGAAGCCGATGTTTTAACCTCTCCGTTAAGTCCCAGTTCTTCAGAAAAGATTCTGCTGGTCTGTTCCATAAGAAGAGACCTCTCTCCGTCGCTTGCAAAGTCACAGAGTGAATCATGAATGGACGTCTCCGACCGCTCACTTATGGTCTTCAACTTCACCGAGTCGACATCATCACCCGAATCGTCAGATGAATGGTAAGACTTTTCTCTTAGATCCGCGCTGATCTTCTGAGAATCTTGTTCAACTTTCGTTTTCACAGATGAGGATATGACCCTAGTGCTCTCGGCACTTTCGATGACCTGTTCAAAGGACTTTCGGACCACTTCCTCCTCCTCGGCAGAGAGTCTCCGGACTTTGGAGTGGCTTTCATCCACGTCTTCGATCGGTGTCTGAAAGTGAGGTTCTGGAACAGGGGACAGGGCATAAACAAAATAAAGGCGATGGGACTAAATGCAATTGTGCAGGAAACACGGACAATACTACTAACGTAAATTACCCTACTTCCTGAAACCAACTGTGATCAGTCACATAATATAAGCTACACCAATACATATGAAAGGTGTTATATTTCTAAAGTCGCTTTTAGCTGACAATGAAAGTATCGTGTGCTAAGAATTATAACTGGTATAGCTGATTTGTGCTTTTTATTTTAAAGTTTTCCTCTCGAATACCCATCTTGTGAGGTGCCAAATAAAAGCCCTCTGGGAGAAGAATAAAGAGAAGGCAGGTAACTCTGTTTCTCCAAAGGATATGGAAATATATGGGTTATATGCTTTAAAAAAATTATATTATGCTTTGAATAGTCATTCCGACACTGTGAGGCTTAAGTAGTGCAAGTTGGTTTTGGCTACTCTAGTAGTCATGACACTAGTGGCTGCCACATCCCCACCACCAGGGTTTAAGAAACAAAGAAAAACGAAATTAAGGTTGAAATGTGGGGAAGAAATTCAAATTCTTTCACTCACCTGCGCTTTTCGTGGAGGCACCACGCAAAGATTTCCCCGCGAGCACCACCTCCTCGATCTCCATGGCATGGATGGACGTGTGAGATTCTTCTGGGTGCTCCTTGTGCGCTAAAAGTAAGAAGAATACAGGACGAATAAATCAAACTATAATATGACATCAACAAATGAGAAAGAATTAGGATACAACAAAGCTGACAAACGTAAGAGCGAGAACATCAATTTACAGCTTGGACTATATTACCGTCCTTAATATGTAGTGAAGAGATAGTTTCCCAGTCATAGCTCAACCTCAGAGAAAACATAACGCTCTTATTATAATCCTCTGTAAATGAAATAACGAAATAATCCAACCAATGAATAAATACGTTCACTTTGGAAAAACAATACACGATAGACCGTAGTCAAAATTTTGATAAAGTAAAGTCTTATATCATGGTAAAGAAAGAATTGATAGGGGCACCACGGCAACTGACGTTTCACAAAAAACCTTGAGATCAGGACATAATCAACCAAAGCAAAGCTGAAGACGGCAAAAACGACACTTTTGATAGTAAATGCAACGGCAGAAACAAACAATAGAACATAATGAGTAACAATGACCAAGGTAGGAGAATTCCAAATAGATGACAACAATTGAACTATCTTCCTGTACCTCTGACAAACAGGTAAGCCGAAGTGGAAGCCAAACCCTCGGAGTTCTCAGCACGGCATCTGAGAAAAGAAAAACATAGAGTTTTACAAAATGGGGATGATATATTTTGTTCCCGAATACACATAACACATTAACCCAACCGTCATGACATTGCGCTAAAATGTAAGTCAATTTGGACATCAAGGCAAAACACAGTGATTAAATTTACGCAATGCAGTAAACGAACATTTGCACAGGTACGCAAGGAACGGATCGTTTAAAAACTATTTATTTATCTTTTTTGGAGTTGTTGTTTTTTTTAAATACAAAAGAGAGGACATGTTTATAATTATGCTGAGTAATCCTCGAGAAAACACCTGTACATCAACATGTGCAAATAGATCCCATGGTCAACAATAGTGTCCAGAAGTGATTGACTGTCAGGGGGTCGTGAAGTGAAGATTGACTGCACTCTTTTGACCTTATTTAGTTGCCAGCGCCGTAAAACTTTCGAGAAAACGCGCGATAAAGAAAAATAAAAGACTGACTTTATGAGGAAGTGGTGGTCACAAACATGCCCGGTATGGGAAGAACTGCTACTAGTTTAGTTTTATCAAGACTCGATTATTGTAACTCCTTTTTTCTCAGGAATATCACTGGGAAAAGTGAAAAAGCTTCAAACTGTCCAAACCAATGCTGTACGTGTAGTTTTACGGTAAAGAAATCGAGACTCAGCTCAAATTCTTTTACGGACATTGCATTGGCTTCCTGTAGAAAAAAAAAAAAGAATTGTGTACAAGTTGGCAACTATCCACAAATGCTTGAATGATAACGCGCAATCATATTTATCAAGTCTGTTGAGACTGTACATTACAACTCACAGTTTAAGGTCATCAGCTGACAAAAAGAAATTTCTTTTACCATCTACGAAACTTTAAACAATTTGAATATCAAGGCCCCAAGATCTTGAAAGCTTTGCCAAGTACTTTAAGGGATATCAAATCTTTTGAGTTATTCAAATGTCAGCTAAAGTTATTTTTGTTTTTAAATTAATAAGATGAATATTTGGAGTGATTTTCTTTTAGTCAGAACACGACGTTTTATGTTACTGTGGTACATTGTATTGTATTGTAAAGCGCTCAGAGCCTGTGTACTTTAATCGAGGTTGAGCGCTATATAAATATCATTTAATATTATAATTAAGAAATACGGCTTTAGGGAGGTCTTAGGCTATGAAATATTTGTAAGAGGGGCTGTAGAAGCTAAAAATGCCTACAACTTAAAATCCATAGTTTTGAGCAGAATCAGGACTTTAGGGGTGGAGCCCCCCCCCCCCCCGCCCCTCCCAATCGAATTACGTCTAAGCATCTAAGCAGCGTAGATCTTCAACAGGTAGAGAAATCTGGTTTGAACAAGGTCTTAACTTTGTCATGTCGAGAAACAATACCGTTCCATTATAGATTATTTAAGAGAATAAAGAAGTTGTAAATGACACACTAAAAACACCTACTTTGAAATAGATAGATAGATAGATAGATAGATAGACAGACAGACAGACAGACAGACAGACAGACAGACAGACAGACAGACAGACAGACAGACAGACAGACAGACAGACAGACAGACAGACAGACAGACAGACAGACAGACAGAGAAGTGGGGGAGAGGTTGGGGGGGGGGGGGGAGGAGACAGACTGATAGAAATACAAAAATGAAATCCAAAGCAACAAGCAAACGTAATTAACTCTATGGTTTCACGCTCACCTGTAATGTCCTTCATCATCGTGTATAATGTTTTCGATCACCATAGAGATAACTCCCTCGTGGGTGTGGTCGAACTTGTATCGGGGGTTATCCGTGATCTCTGTCCCATCTTTGAACCAGCGTATATTCGGGCGTGGGTGGCCTTTGACCCTGCATTCGAAATGCTTGGTCCCGCCCACATAATGATCTGTTCCGGCCGGCATGGCTGGAAGGTGGCTAGGGCTAGTTAGATTTCGTGGGGATTAAGTGAAGTTCACAGCAACTACTAAGTCTTTTGCACCTTTTCAACTTGGAGAACACTGTAAGCAAAGCTGTAAGATCCAAAAGTAGCGGAAATTATCTCTACCACAACACAGTTTATGCACACTTCAAAACACTAAGGCTATACTATTAAGACTATCTGCAACGAACTGGGTTCTAAAGAGTTTATAGCTCAGCACGTCCTTCAAGCTTCAGCGGCAACCTGGTCGTCTACTGCCACACAACTAGTGAAGAAAGTCCCCGGAGGGCGTGAGAGGAAGGTCTTCCCCTTCCCCTTGCTCCTCGGAGATTCTACAGTGGAGCCGATACTGAGGGACTGTACACACTTAAAGCGTCTTTTCCTTCTACAAAAACGAAAGCGAATATTCCAATATGCGAAATGCGCGGTAAAGCCTTGTCCCTCAGCTGCTCAGCGTGCGGTCCTCAGGCTGGAATCTTTGGACCCTTCAGAAGCCTTGCCCTAAGGCAGCCATAGCTATCTGTCAAAGAAAAATTTAAAAAAATGACAAGACATTTGAAAAAGAAATCAGCTTTATCTCTGACATGCATGTTTTGTTTTAAGAACAGATCTTAATCTACTCTGCAAGATGTTAAACAACCAACAAAAACGAAGCATTACACCTGGGGACTAAACCAAATTATTTAAAGATTTTTCCAAACCAACAAGATAAGATCATTTAACGTAATTATAGAAACTACCCACCCTATGAAGTTGTCTCACTAACAAGGCAATCCCCAATGTCCGGGTTGGATACGGGAACAACTTTACCCACCCCATCAGCTTTTCGATTCTGTTACTTGACTTTCCATACTATATTATCTCAATGTCCATTTGTTTCGTTTTTTAAGTTCTTTTTTCTTATTTTTTTTTGTTGTTGTTTGACCTTTGGTTGGTTGTTGTTTTTGTTGTGGGGTTGGTTTTTTTTTGG